>NC_056739.1:931615714-931665714 GCF_019279795.1 Protopterus annectens
CTTCTTCCTATGTATGACATCACATTTTGTCCTGATTAGTAGATTCATATTCTTGTGCAGCCAGTGAAAGCTTGTTCGTCACCAAGTAGGAAATGAACTTCTATTACAAAACACAAGTTTTGCATGGGCTTCTGTCAATAGTTTCATACTTTTTATGCCACACCCTTCTTTATCCACAGAACATTCCTTTGATTTGACTTATTGCTGGTTTTGGATAAAACTTGTGGAACATGGCAGGAATTTCTACTAATACTCCATTGCCTTCCATGTTGTCTCAACCAACTGCATTGAAGGAGTTGATAGAATGGTTTTAGACCTACTGAGCATAAGGAATGGTTGATAATGAAGGCTTTATGAATAACTGAAAACCTTTGGAAGACAAAGTACGATTTAAACATTTTTAATGGCAGTGACTTAGTTTTAATGCTTATATAAGTTTAAACATTGTTCCACGTGGGGAACATATTCTTAAAGTGACTACATATGGTACTCTGTATCCAGAACTGTTACATAAATGTCAGTTACTTAGCATTAAGGTTTGCAAAAAATATATGTGCTTGATGAATAGCTTTTTCAAAACACTTTATTGAGAATGAGTGAAATACTGAATAAAGAACTGTGAAACATTAATATTTTACTGCCAAACAAACAGAATATGATGACATTATTGAAAGATTGTCTGGCTATGAACAACATTTGACAGCTGTTAAAACAAAGACATTTCAGCCTGTTTAAAAGGAGAAAACCAAAAGGTACACACAGCAGCAGAAGAAGAAACAGAAACCATTGTTAATGACGCAAATATTACGGCCATAGTCAATGCAGATATTATGACAGCATTGGGGCCCTATTGTTGATCCCCCTTTTTTACAAGAAGGAAGATCTCTGATGAGACAAATAAGTATCAGCAGGGGGAGAAGAAATAAAAGAGGTCAAGGCAGAGGAAGAGGCTACCATGGCTCTGTAACATGGAGTTGATCTCATTAAGAAATTATGTAGTTAATAACACCAAATATTCACTTACAATGGCTGCCTTATATGTACTTAGTAAAGGAGTGACTTTAATTCAAGCAGAAAATGGACACCTTTTTGATTATTTGACTTAATTAAGGCTTTTTACATCAGCTTAACTTGAAGTTAATTCTTCCTAATGATGTTAATTATATTGAATGTGACAACTTTAGAACACCTAGTACATTTATAAGTAATAGTACGATTCAAGCTTTTCCAAATGCTTGCGAAATAATAGTTGGGTAAGTAAACTTACCATAGCAGTATATGTTCAAATGATCGCTGTTGCAGTAGCCTTAGCTATATGGGCCATATTATGCCATGGATATAACAACTGGTCAGCTTCCAAAGCTTCATGGCTCCTTGTACACACCCAAAATGTCAGGCAGCTCGAGGTGAGCTGATTAAAAGACAAGACTGGGAGCAAAGCCTTTCAGAGCTTCCTGCCAACTCAGAGAGGGAGGCCAAGCCCTGAGAGAACAATGGCAAGATAAATCAACAAATAAAAAACACATCCTGCCATGAACAACACAACCAAAAAAATAAGGGGGGGGTGGCTGGAGGAAGCATCTACTGCAGCAGTGATCATTTAAACATCTTCTCTTATAGTAAATTTACTTATACAACTGTACTATGTTCATCATATTTTTAACAACTGCAGTACCCTTAACTATATGGGTACATTATCATGGCTTACTACATTTGGATGGTGGAAGGAAAAGAGTCCAGAAGTCCCTGTAGAATGGTCCTTGCAAAGCCTGATTTAGATGTAGAGAAATAATCAAGCTTATAGTGCTTTGAAAAATACATACAGAGGACTAAATTGCAGTTCTAGAATACTTCTAGTATCCAACCCTTTCCAAAAAGCCATTGATGAAGCCAAGGCCATGGGTAGAGTGGACATTTACCCTACCTGGAAATATTTTGTTGTGGTGAGTATGAAAAAAGTAATAGCTTTAGACAACCATTTGGGAATAGTCTGTATTGATACAGGTTTAACTCTCTCTTACCTTTACAAGAAAAGGACAACAGATCCAAAGATCTGAAAGATTTAGTTATGTCAAGATAGTACCTGATTTGTCAGTGGATGCAAGGAATGGAGTATCCTTTCTCCCTCATTTTTAAGCTCTATAAAAAAAATTGGGGAATTGATAGTTTAGGTTGAAGTAAAGTTAGATACCATTTTAGGCATGAACAAAATTAATTCTCAAAAAAGCCTGTCTCTGCAAATGAGACAGAGTTGACTCTCTATAAGAGCTTGCAGCTCGGATACTCTTCTTGCAGAGGTCAGGGGAATCAGTAAACTCATTTTCCACATGAAGAACCTCAAGTTAGCCAGATTAGCTGGTTCAAATGGAGCAAGTGTTAGCTTCCCTAACACACAATTAAAACCACTTTCAAAAACTTTTTGACATGAAAAAGCCTTGAAAGAGGAAGCTCCATTGGCAGAAATGCTGAAATGGCTAATAATTGAAACTTGAGGGAGGAGTAAGAAAGGCCATAGGAAAGTAACACTTGGTACTGTAAAACCAGAAAACAACTGGCCCTGAATGGGTGGTGGTTATGTTGCTCTTGGCACCAACTAGAAAATCTTTTCCATGTGCTATTATATGATTTTCTAGTAGCAGGCTTTCTTGCCTCAATTATTACCTGCTGCATGTCCTCAGCAAGCATGTGTCTAAAGGAAAATAAGACCCTGTCCTCCAGGCACTCAGATGAAGATGATTGGGATTGGGGTGTATCAAGCACCCATGATCTTGTATAAGTAAATCCATTCTATGAGGAAGGTTGTGGTATTTGCCCCTGGCCATTTCAGAAAGAAAGGAGAACCACTGTTGTCTGGGTCAGAAAGGGAGTCACCACAAAGATCTTGGGGGGATTCCTTCTGAATCTTCAGAAGTACTCTTGATATCAGTGGAAAGGGTGGAAAAGCATGCAGAGACATTCCTGTCAAAGAAAAGGGTATCTGTCTTCTTCCATGGAATCCTGGAGCAGAATCTTGCCAGATGATTATTTAGAGAGGAGGCAAGGGAGTCTAGTAGAGGAAATCCACACGGATGGATCAAATCTTAGAAGACTCCCCAGTCTAGTTTGCATACATGAGAGTCTGCCTTGTCATATTCAGCTTATCTGCCATATACTATTTGTCTGACTGAATGAAAGATTTCTGTGGAGTGAGATTGTGTTGTGAAGCTATATCCCAAGCTAACATAGCTAGTCTGCAAAGGCAGTATAGCCTGGTTCCTCCTTGCTTGAAGATGTACCGCATGACTGTGATATTGTCTGAAACAACTTGAAGAGGTCTTGGGCATCAAAGATGTTTCAGTGAGTTGGATGCCTTAATCAGAGGAAGCATCTCTTTCATATTTATCTGCTTGCCTCTGTCCTAGATGTTACACACACCTTACACTATTATCCCTCCAGAAACTGCTCCCCAAGCAATGTCTGAGCTGTAGGTAATGACTGGCTGATTTGGAACAGGGAGTAATGTTTCTATTGACAAAACCTAGCACTAGGATTTGAAAAGTCAGGGGAAGTTGATGCTGAGATCAAAGAGACTTCAAATACCATTTTATCTTTCTCGTGTTGAGAGTTGCTGGGGTTGTGATGCGAATCATAGATGCCATGAGACCCAACATCCTGAGTTATACCCTTGCAGTGTCCAAAGTCAGAGTGGAAAACCCTAGAGATAGATCTTGCTCTATTTTTCCTGTGGAAGAAAAGCTTTTTGATCCGAGGTGTCCAGCTTACACACCTGGAATACAATCCTGTGTGGAGGAGTGAAAAAGGACGTTTGAATGTTTTCTTGGAATCCCAGTTTGTTTAAGAGATTTCTCAACCAAGTGAGATATTCTTGACACTTTGAAAAAGACTCTGCAAAGATAAGCAAGCCATCTAAATACAGAAAAAGAAAATGGATTTATAGTCTGTAGTGAGAAACTTAGTGAACACTTTTAGTGCAGTGAATAGTCCAAAGGGAAAAGAAGATCAGAAAAAGTGATCCAGACACACAAACCTTAAAAATACCTCAAGTCTGGATGAAAAGGAATGAGATGAAAAACATTTTTTTAAATGCAGAGTTACCAGGAAACTTGAATGAGGAAGGAGAGGTAAACAATTGTGCAGTGATGTCATTTTGAAGTCACTATCACAAACAGGTCTAAGAAAAAAGATCCAGAACTGGTCTCCAAGCATCTTCTTTTGTTGGCACTAAAACGTTCTTGAACAAAAACCTTTTTCAACTTGGGAAGAAGGAATTAGTTCTTTAACTCCTTGGAAAAGCATGTAAGGAAGAACAGGTGGAAATGAAAAAATCTGGTCTGGTGGATGAAGAATAACCACCAGGCAAGGACGATTATCCTCTCACTGCCATCTATACCCTTGATGAATCACCTTCAGAACCCTTTGTCTGAAACTATCTCTTCTCCAAGAGAAAATGGATATTCAGTCTGTCTGAAAGGGAAAAAGGACTGCTAGAAAGGAGTGTGTGTGTGTGTGTGTGTGTGTGGGGGGGGTGGAGAAGAACAAAGTCCTTTAAGGAGTCAGACTGACTAGTTAGACTGCCCTTGGTTCTAGGGATTCCTGAATTCTTTTTGGAACATCCTTGTCATTACACCAAAATTAGATGAGGGGTTAGAGAATCCCAGAGAAAATTAGAAAAAGGAGGGCAGAAAATGTTTGAGATTCCCTGATTTAACTTATTGTTTCATCACACTTTTTAATCACATGTGCAGCAATGGAAACAAAAAGAGAATCTCTATCAAAAAGAGAAAATAATACAATTGAATGGAAGCTTTTACCCCAAAAGGAACTTATCTGTTCAGAAAAAGAAGAGCACAAGCCAACCTTCGATCCTCAAAAGTCTTAGAGAAGCATACTCTTTGGCAGCAGTAAAGCTCTGAAGGGCTTTGTGCCCAAATTCATCTTCTAGTCAGCTCAGCTAGAGCTGCTTGAAAGTTTGGGTGCATGGAAGGTGCCCTGAAGCTTTGGAAACTGGCCTGCTGTTATATCTTTGGCAGTATATAACCCAAATAGCTAATGCTAATGCAGCAGTGATCTAAATAATGAATAATGTGACATATGTGTTTTATTTAATGAAAGTTTAAATGACATGAAAGTTTATAACTTATCTGCAGCAGACAGAACAGCATTAAACTCCTTAAAACATAATTCAGATGTTATTAAATGTTTTGATAAAGGGTGTGCTACTGTAGTTATGGGCAAATAGTTTTATCTTAATGCTATCTTTGACTTATTGAATGATGAAGCATACATTAGAATAAATAAAAACAAAACAGACACCATTATAATTGACGATGAATTAAAATTTGACATACATATCAATCATTGCATAAAAAAAACAAAAAAATAAACACCAGAAACCTGGTCTTCTGTACCGTAACCACAAACTGCTTTCACCTTCCACCAAACCCTTCCTGGCCCTGTCTCTTCTATTACCCTGTCTTTTGTATGCAACTCCAGTTTTTACTAACCTTCAGTCTTCACTTCTCTCTAAACTGCAGCAAACATACAATAAAATAGCTAGATTCGCCTGTAATCTCCCCTACAAATCCCACCACTGCTTCTCCCTTAAATCATTACAATGGCCTGAATTCCCTAAACAATTGTTTCTTTCTCAATTGCATATCACATACTCAGTTCTTTATAATCCCACGTCCTGTCCCTCCATCTCAAATATTGTATCTCTGTATAACCCCCAACATCAGCTTTTTACATCTGACAAACATCTTCTTAACATTTACAAACCATCAAAAAAATTGGTAAGTCCCTATATAAATACTCTGTAGCTCACACCTGGAACTCCCTTCCACTTAATATTAGAAGTATCCCCATAAGTTCCATTTCAAACTACAACTCAAACACTACCTTCTTAAGACTTGGTCCTGCCCTTGCCAAGCTTATCCTGATCTCTAACTGATTTCTTCCTAAATTCGACTTTTAATTACTTTAAGTATTTCTCTTTCTTTTTATCCTCCTTTCTTTCTTGCTCTTCTAACACAGTTTATCTGCAATCAGATTCTTGTAAATATTCCTACTCAGGGTTTATCCTGCTGCTATTGTATTGGATGTTTTGAAACTTATATATAAATATTGTGTCTTTGTTTATTTAAATGTTTCTTGTCAATATTACTATTGTAATTTTTAGTCTTTGTATTAATTACGTTTTTTTTTTGAATGTCTGTAATTGTAATTCGAGCTTTTCTCCTAGGGTCTCCACTGAGCCTTTGGCTCAGTTGGACCAACCCAGTTAACAAATGACAATAAATAAATAAATAAATAAATAAAATAAATTATTCAACATGTCAATGGTGATATATTTTTTCAATGCATTTAAATGGTAGTTTGAAATTGGAACTCTCGAACAATTGTCATTATAAAGAATCACATTATCCCCATTTATTATGGGTTACCAAAGATTCATAGAGATAAAAAGACTGCTCCCATGAGGCCAGTTGTCTCCTTGAGAGCCTGATTTACACAACCTGTTTCATTGTATCTTGAAATGATGTTAAAAAGGTATTTGCATTTCTCAAAAAGTTTCATATGTGATAGTAATGATTTCCTTAGACAATTATATTCATGGTATTTACATAACAATGACCCTATATTATATTTGTGATTTTGATGTTAAAATATCACATATGTATTTAATACCAATATCATTCGCTATCACAGTAAAGAGATTATATATGCAGATTCTGAATATAAACACAATTTATGAACTACTTTTGATTGCTTTACAAAATAATATATATTTTTTGCAAAGTCAAAGTATAGCCATGGCAACACCAATAGCCAATACCTATGTAAAGTTGGTCTTGGCTACATGGGAAATTAAATTTATATTTAGTAAAACAAATACATTTTACCTTCTTTATTATTCTAAAGAAGATTTGTGGATAATATATTGATTTTATGGAATAATATATATGATATTGATGAATCTGCACTTTATTTAACCAAGCCAAGAATTTTTTTAATGTTCAGGTGTGTCTTTTCATTGTCTGAAATTGATCTTTTTTACATATTCACTTAAACATCAGATGGTAAAATAAATACTAGGGTACATGTATGAAATGTTAGAAGGGATACGTAACTTTTCCTTTAATAGTAACCTAGCTTCCCATCCCCTAACCTGAATATCACCTGTTAATTTCATCATTTGCTACTGGAAAATAACATCCTCTGTATTTAAACAGGACAAACTTAGCATTTGACTCCCCGCTATATTATAAAATATATTTGACACATGCATACTTGTTCTGGGAAGAAAAGGTTGGTTGATGAACATAATGATATACCTGGTCTGATCTTTAGTAACCAAGGATATGTTAATTGTAACATCCAACAAATCACTGTCATAACCTAAATGTTATGGTGACATATAATAAACATACTACAGCTATTAAAAACATAATAAAACATTGGCACATATTATAAATGCTAGAACCTCTACGCAGTGAAATATCAGATGCGCTGTCATTTGGATATAAAAAAGCTTGTACATTAAACATATGTGCTGGTATGTAGAACAGAATAGAACTTAACACTAGGCTTAGTCAAAGGTGGGGCACTTTCCTATGCAACAAATGTAGTTTTTGAAAGCACATTTTAAACTTATTCATACATTTATTAACCAACAGAAAATATTCTAGTAAAGCAAATGTTGATTGTGATACAAAACCATACCTTCCAACTTTTAGTGCAAGAAATCTGGACAAAGCCTAAAATAATAGGGAGCCAAAGACTCCAAAATAGTAACAATTTTAAATATTGCACTTATAAACTTAGAAAGTTGCTAGAATAACAGGATTTTTGTTGCCATGCATATTCTGATGAATATAAAGTCTGAAACTCAAAATTTTGCCACAGTTTATTCACTGCAAACCTCAGCAATTTGCCAGAAAACCACAAATTTTATGAGGAGTAAACTAAAAATATGAGGCAAAAATCTGGACAGCTGAGAGTTATGTACAAAACGTGAAATATTTAGCTCAGTGACAATCTTACCTATCATTTTATGTAGATAAAACAGATAATAAATTAAAAGAGAGCATCTGTGATCAATTATTAGGTATCAAGGGATGCATTGTGATTATCTGTTATGTGTTTAAAAAGAGCATTAAAGATTCAACACAATTTTAAGTTTATGGCATTACAGGTTATACTAAAATCTAAAAGGGATATTTATATCAGCATTAAGACAGAGAACACAGAATATCAATGGATTAAATACTTAATGCTGATTTATAATCTGGCACTAAATTGGGTCAATTTCCTTAAAACCAGTTCTGAAGTTGAATTGAAATAACTAGGTATGCATTGTCTGTCTAGCTCTGTCTCTGTTGTTCATGCTCTGCCTTTCTCACTCCCACAAGTCGAGATACTCAGGCATGCACACTCATACAGATACACACACATCACTTTTTTAATTTACTTTAAATGGTATACTCTCTAAACAGCAAAGTAACATTAACAGAGAGTAAAATGAAATGTTCTCCTTTTGATTTTTGTTTCTGTCTAAGCTTTACAGCATATTAATATGCTATCAAGAAGTAGCAGAATTATTTTTACTGGGAATTATCTGTACATTAACACCCTGAATATTATCCATTCTAGGTGAAGATAAACACTTCACCATTTTTTTAAATGTTTTGGCTCAGGATAGAATTAACTGTATGCACACAGAAGATACACATCATTAAATTGAATATCCATACAGTAATATAAATAAGAGTAAAATTTTATTTTTATACTGTGGTGACACTCATGTACAAATCATGGTGACATTAGCTCAGAAGGTAGCACATTTTCTTTTGCTGCTGAAGGATCAGAAGGCTGTGGGTTCTATTCCCTCTTTAGGTAAATGAACTAATCTTCAGATTGCTGACACTACATTAAAGCATTAGGTGGATGCATACCAATCAACTGTACAAATATTCACAAAATGCCCAGATTTTTACCTCATATTTTTGGTCTGAGGATGCCTGAGGAGTGGAGAAAAAGTGTGTTGGTACCTATCTTTAAGAATAAGGGTGATGTGCAGAGCTGCAGTAACTACAGAGGGATAAAATTGATCAGTCACAGCTTGAAGTTATGGGAAAGAGTAGTAGAAGCTAGGTTAAGAAGGGAGGTGATGATTAGTGATCAGCAGTATGGTTTCATGCCAGGAAAGAGCACTATAGATGCAATGTTTGCTCTGGCAGTGTTATTGAAGAAATACAGAGAAGGTCAGAAGGAGTTGCATTGTGTCTTTGTAGACTTGGAGAAAGCATATGACAGGGTGCCTAGAGAAGAGTTGTGGTATTGTATGAGGAAGCCGGGAGTGTCAGAGAAGTATGTAAGAGTGGTACAGGATATGTATGAGGGTAGTGTGACAGTGGTGAGGACTGCAGTGGGAGTGACAGATCCATTTAAGGTGGAGGTGGGATTACATCAAGGATCAGCTCTGAGTCCTTTCTTATTTGCAGTGGTGATGGACAGGTTGACAGATGAGATCAGACAGGAGGCCCCATGGACTATGATGTTTGCAGATGACATTGTGATCTGTAGTGAGAGTAGGAATCAGGTTGAGGAGACTCTGGAGAGGTTGAGATATGCTCTAGAGAGCAGAGGAATGAAGGTCAACAGGGCTAAGACAGAATATATGTGTGTAAATGAGAGGGGGGGTAGAGGAATGGTGAGGATACAGAGAGTAGAGGTGGTAAAGGTGGACGAGTTTAAGTACTTGGGATCAACAGTTCAGAGTAATAGTGAATGTGGAAGAGAGGTGAAGAAGATAGTACAGGTAGGGTGGAATGGGTGGAGAAGAGTGTCAGGAATGATTTGTGACAGACGGGTACCAGTAAGAGTGAAAGGGAAGGTCTACAAGAGGGTAGTGAGACCAGCTATGTTATATGGGTTGGAGACAGTGGCATTGACAAAAAGGCAGGAGTCAGAGCTGGATGTGGCAGAGTTTAAGATGTTAAGATTTGCACTTGGTGTGACTAGGATGGATAGGATTAGGAATCAGTATATTAGAGGGTCAGCTCATGTTGGACAGTTTGGAGACAAAGCAAGAGAGATGAGATTGTGTTGGTTTGGACATGTACTGAGGAGGGATGATGGGTATATTGGGAAAAAGATGCTAAGGATGGAGCTGCCAGGTAAGAGGAAAAGAGGAAGGCCTAAGATAAGGTTTATGGACGTGGTGAGAGAGGACATGCAGGCGGTTGGTGTGACAGAGCAAGATGCAGAGGATAGGAAGAAATGGAAAGAGATGAGCCACTGTGGTGACCCCTAACAGGAAAAGCTGTAATATGATGGTGATGATTTTTGGTCTGGTTTCACAAAATTGTGGTTTTCTCTCAAATCATTAGCAAATCATTAAACATTGAGGTCAGAAATTAATGACAGCTATTTGAGTTTCAGTCTTCATACCCTTCATAAAATTCATGGTAATGCAAAAATTGTTAATCTATCAATATTCTAAGTTTGTAATTGCCAAGAGTTCCTTTTGCATACTAAATGACTATGTGTTTTGCATATAAGCAACACACTTCATTATGGTTCATGTGTATACTTCCCGGTATGTTAAAATTCATAGAATTTGCATTTATTGCATTGCTTAATGCATTTAGTTTATACTTTATCCTTTGGCTCCTTCTGAAATTGGGGCTTATTCACTAAAACCTGGGCAACAAAAGATAATTAATAAATAGATACATTAAATACCCTTGTGCCATTTCTGATATTGAACAGTTAAATTGAATATCTACAGTTATAGGATCTCCATTTGACAGGCTATTGAAATAAACAAAAAAGTATTTGTAGTTCTCTGGGATGAGAAACAGAGCCTAGTAAAAGGTCTCATTTAAGCACATTCTGAGTTTTATCTGCTAAAGAACATTAGTGTCATTGTGAGTTCTTACTGAGAAAATATAGCTTTCTGTAACAATAGCACTGCATGCTCAATACCAATTTAAAAATATGAAACTATAACTAAACATTAATTCAAACCATTAAGGAATAAGCAGTAGGCTAATAAAACTACATTTTAGCAAATAATTGCAAAATAAATCAGCAAAAGTGTTAAAACTTCAAGTTTTAGCAATTTTAGACATGTTTAACTGAATAGATACAAAGCTAATACACAGCAGATTGCCAATAAAGCAAAAGTTATGATTAGCAAATTTAATGGCCTTTGCATTCTCTTATGTTTTACTATTCATGTCTCTCTATTAGTTCAGTTTTTGTACTTTATATTTGCAATCCTATTTACAGTTATGAGTAAATTGACCAAGATGCGCTAGAATCAATATTTACCTGAGGGACGTCTTGTCCCTTCATTCTAATAGAACATTGTCAGTGGTGATAATTAATAATCAATGAGCATACCTTCGTCTAGAAGTTCAGAAGGTATGTCAGCAGGTCATATACTTCTCTGTCAATAAAGCAAACCAAGGGCTATATCTGATTATAAATTACAAAACTACTGTGTTTGAATAGTTTACGTTGAGAAGTGAATGAATGAACAGAAGGGGTAGTTTTAAACACTAAGAATTATTTGTCCTATGCAGACTATTTGTTAAATATGTGAATTAATTATTAGGTGGTATACATTTGTCATGATTGCATGATTATTTGGGTTACACGTGTGCATAGCAATGAAAAAAATATCAATACTTGGTTCAAAAATGACAGGGTAATTGTTTCCATTCTTTCTTTGCAGTATTGCATAAGGAATTAATTGTAAATTCTAATATAACTATCCATGAATCCAGCTCACTGGGAAACTTAGTATCTGTGGCAGTGACATAGTACAACATACATGATGAAAATCTGACCTCTTAAAGTACTGGCCACCATTTCAAGCACTGCCTGATTCTTCTAGTCTTTTAAGACTGCCGAGATAGTCATAAAAGCAATAGCTTAAATTGAATAATAATTGCATAACAAATCACTGCAGCTTATACTCATGACATTCTTATACACTCAAAGTACTTGTAAAATATTATACTTACTGGTAAAATCTCTGTCTCCAAAATCCAGAGACTAGGGTTCAATGCCAACCTCTAGTCACTGTATGGAGTTTTGCATGTCCTCTCTAACTCTATGTAGGTTTTCTCTGACTACTCCAGTTTCCTTTCAAAAACAAGCTAGTTAACTGCTTGTACTAAAATATCATACTCTGCCTGCCTTTGTGTGTGTGTGTGTGTGTGTGTGTGTGTGTGTGTGTGTGTGTGTGTGTGTGTGTGTGTACGTGTGTATGTGTGTGTATAGACAGATAAATAGATAAATATACACACACCTGTATATTATTTGTCCTTCTGGCCTGGTATAATTCAAGAATGAACAGAGGACTAGTTCACTTTATGGTTCAAAACCAGCTTACCTTTCTGGTTGACAAATATAGCATAGAAGATTATGCTTCAGTCTGTGACTATATCAAGTATATTATGTCTTTGAAACATGGATGTCAAGAAGTTCACATCACGAGCATGTCTACAGTCCTACAGACTGCAGACTGCTAAGAGATGATTTGTGTCTGGCATGCAAGGCTTCCTCTGACCTAATTCTGATGACTTTACTGCACATCAACAAGTCAAGTGGCATTAGAAATACTTGGTCTAGGGATCTAAACCTCTTCTGCAACATCAACAGACTGGTTTGGAGAGACAGGTATGTCTCCCTGAAGATACTGCTGCTCTGGAACAGACTCCCCATCCACATAAAACAAAGCTCATCCATATCTAAATTCAAGCACAACTCGGACCTATGGAAGAGAAGCAGAAATGTTACCCCAGGACTGCCTTCTATACTACTAATGGACAGAGGCAGCTTGAAAATCTTTATGCCATGTGTGGATCCCCACAAATTATCTGTGGTATGGCCCCAGTTATTCTCATTATGGGTGACATATAATTATTGACCATGGGATGGGTAAAGCCAGTCTGTAACCAAATGGGATAGATTAATTTGAGCACAAAATGGGAAACTGGCTAGGCTTAAAATGTTTTACTGAACACGTAGATAGAACAAAACTCTAAGAACAACAGTGGTCACAGAAACACAGAACTTTAATGAAGCTTTCAGGCTCTCAACCCTTCATCAGCATTATACAATATACACATTTACATCATTTAAATAGAGGAACAATTAAAATCACATGATCAACCAGCCAATGAACTTTTTTTTAAAGTTATTTAAAAGGGAAATGTTTAAAACATGAAAATACATACAGATAATGTGTTATACATAATGTATTATTTTATTATATTTTAATAGTATTTTATAAGTTATTTAATTGGCGTTTAACTAGTATTGGTTTTATACTAGTAGTGTTATTTAGTCCTGGTGGATTTTCAGCTTGTAGTCTTATTATCCACTCTAGTTCTCTTGTTTCTACAAGGTTATTTATATCACCCCCCCTCATACCCACTTGTATTGCATCTATACATCTGAATCTAAAAGTATGTGTATTAAACTCATGTATATGCTTATATAGGGCATTAGTCTGTATTTGTCTGTTTATTTCAGACCTATGTTCAATTATACGGTCTTTCAACCTCCGTATAGTCTTCCCTACATAAAATGCTTGACAATTCACACAGGTGGCAAGGTAGATAATTTTTGTGGTATTACAATTAGCATTAACATGAAAATAAAACTTCTTATGTGTTGTGGGGTGTATAAAAATATTATCCCCTTCAAGGATGTCAGCACAGCAAGTGCAGTTATAGCATTTATAGGTTCCTTTATTACTATAACCAACATTGTGCCTTATGTCAAAATCCTTATAGCACAACATGTTTTTCATGCATTGGTTATTTCTATAGGCGAAACTAGGTTTGGATCCTACTATAACACTCAACTCTGGCATAGCCATAAGTATAGGCCAGTTTTTATATATTATATTACTAATTTGATTAGAATAACCTGAAAAGGTTGTTATGTATCTTAATAAAGTATCCTTCTTTTTAGTAGGCACTAAATAACCATTATCTGCATCTATATTCTCCTCTAAAAATATTGGTTTATAACATGTTTTCCTGCCCTCAACTATCATATCAATATTTTTCTGTATAATAGTTTCAGAGTATCCACGTCTTAAAAATTCAGCTTTCATTATAGATGTCTCATTCAAATATATCTGCTCTTCTGTTGTTAATCTACTTATTCTAATTAATTGTGACAATTATGCTTTTAAACACATGTGGGGGGTGCATACTACTACTATCTAAATATCTTATTGTACGCACATCTTTTTTATGTACCATAGTATGTATTGCTTCATCCTTTTTATACACTTTCACATCTAGAAAAACAATCTCATTGAATGATGAACACATTTTAAAGTTAAAAAATTGTGTAGTGTTATTGATATATGTAACAAACAGAAGGAGATCCTCCTCTGTACCTTCCCATATGAAAAAGCAATCATCTACGAATCTAGCATAGCTTTTCACATGTATATTCAATGCATGTTTGTTACTCAAGATATATTCCTTCTCCCACTGAAATAATACAAGATTTGCAAAAGTATTTGCAACAGATGTACCCATGGCAACTCCTGTTAGCTGTTTATATGGTGTGCCATCAAATATAAAAATATTGTTAGTTAATACCAAGTGAAGAAGAGAACATATATTTTCCACATCTCGAGGGTGTTTGTTGGTACTAGACAATAATAACCTTCTAATGGCTTCTACTCCATAGTCAATAGGAATCACAGTGAATAGTGATTCTATGTCCAAAGTTACAAAAATAAAGCTAAGAGAGGCTGTTGTATACCATAACTTAAGCTTCCTTAAGAAGTGTGTGCTGTCCTTCACTATGCTTCCACATTTAGGTAATAATTCAGATAAAGTAATTTGTAAATATTTGGATATAGTTTCAGTTATCCAGCCCTTACCTGAGACAATAGGTCTCGGGGGGGGGTTCTTCTAAGGATTTATGTATCTTCGGGATCCCGTATATTTGGGGGATCTTTGGACATGGTGTAGAGAAGTAGTTGAATATTTCAATTGATATGTCATTGTTTATTTGCATATCATAAATAGCCATGTTAACTTGTGTTATACAATTTTTTACTTCTTGAAATGTTACCTTCTTAAATGTATTAGTGTCAGATAAAAAACTTAAAAATCTACTCATGTAATATACTCTGTCCATTAGAACCACAGCCCCTCCCTTATCTGCTTGTTTTATTATTACATCATTATTTCTTTTCAGATCTTTAAGAGCTAGATATTCTTTGTAAGTAAGGTTATATTTCATCTTAGTCTTATCACATTTACTAAACAGAGATCTCAATTCTGATTCAACAATATTAGTAAATGCTAGGATAACTGGAGATAATTGTGGTATGAACAGACTTAATTTTTTACAACTGCCATTACTTTCTACAGAATTCTTAAAAATTAATTTTAGCATAAGACTTCTAGCAAACAGTCTTAAATCTATAATAGAATTTACCACATCGTCCATAGCAAAGGGAATAAATTTCAAACCTTTGCTTAGAATAGACAACTGTTCATCTGGTAAAATGTTGTTTGTTAGATTTAAAGTACCTTGGCTTCCCATCTATCTGCGTGGCGTTTTGCTGCTTTTTCTGGGACTGCTGCATTTCCTTTTTGTCGCTTGGGTTTGAGGTAAATTTTCCACTGCAGTTGGCGTTATACTTTCCGTGTATGCCTGCTTGACCAGGACCCTTTCTGGTTGTTGCAGGCGAAACGGTAAAAAAGTGGAAATATCTGTTTGCCTTTTTTCTTTAGGTTCCCGGTGTTGCTCTGTCATCATCGGCGTTTTTGGTGCATCCAAGGTTACATTTTCCACAGCCGTATTAAGTAGAACCTCCACATTGGATCCTACCAAACGTTTACAAGCTTCCTTCTCATTTATCTTCTCGGTATTAGCTCTTTCAGCTCCTTGTTGTTGCGCTACACACGTAGCATTTGGCTCGCGTCTTCGCTGATTGGTTGAGTTCTCATTAGATACGCCTGGCTGGGCAAAATCATCCAATCGATCAAGCATTCTCGTTTTCTCCTTAGTCGATGGAGCGGAATAAGGCTGTTGCTTATATTTAGCGGTTTTTGCTAAATATTTAAATTCAGTTTTCGGCCAAGAAAATATATGTCCGTTTTGATAATCATCAATGTCCCTTTGAAGTTTACGTTTCTTTTTTATTTCCAATCTATTGTCAAGTGACTGCATTCTTTCAATGAATGCTTGATAGATACCATGTGATGTTTCACTTTTAAGTAATATTGAAACATCTTTATCACATTTTTCTATTTCTTGCAGCAAGGTTTTTTCAGTATCTTCAAAGAAGCTGTTCATAAGCTTCATATAGCTTGCACTCAATTCTAAATTGAGCTGCTGCCACTTAACCAGAAGCTCCTCATAGGTATTACCATATGAGGGCATTTTAAGCACACGCAGTCCTCTTGGTACTATGCCTAGTTCAAGGTATGCTAGAAAACTAAGTCTCTGCCATTGCAGCTGCTTATAGCTACTAACCTTCTTTTCCAGAACATTAATTAAAGCAGTCAAATTGGTAGTATCCTCAGTTGTTGCAGTCTTTTGAGGATCATTGGTAGATGGTTGGTCTTGTAGTAGCGGATTATTCATTTTGATAAGAAGTCTCTTAATGGACAAGGCCATTATCAGATGTTAATATAAAAGTTAGTTGTAAAAGGCTGGTTAAATCCCCTCTTAAAGTGTTACCTGTAACACTAGGCAAGCAGAAATAACTTTACTGAACACGTAGATAGAACAAAACTCTAAGAACAACAGTGGTCACAGAAACACAGAACTTTAATGAAGCTTTCAGGCTCTCAACCCTTCATCAGCATTATATTATAAGTTATTTAATTGGCGTTTAACTAGTATTGGTTTTATACTAGTAGTGAGAACTAGAGTGGATAATAAGACTACAAGCTGAAAATCCACCAGGACTAAATAACACTACTAGTATAAAACCAATACTAGTTAAACGCCAATTAAATAACTTATAAAATACTATTAAAATATAATAAAATAATACATTATGTATAACACATTATCTGTATGTATTTTCATGTTTTAAACATTTCCCTTTTAAATAACTTTTAAAAAAAGTTCATTGGCTGGTTGATCATGTGATTTTAATTGTTCCTCTATTTAAATGATGTAAATTTGTATATTGTATAATGCTGATGAAGGGGTGAGAGCCTGAAAGCTTCATTAAAGTTCTGTGTTTCTGTGACCACTGTTGTTCTTAGAGTTTTGTTCTATCTACGTGTTCAGTAAAGTTATTTCTGCTTGCCTAGTGTTACAGGTAACACTTTAAGAGGGGATTTAACCAGCCTTTTACAACTAACTTTTATATTAACATCTGATAATGGCCTTGTCCATTAAGAGACTTCTTATCAAAATGAATAATCCGCTACTACAAGACCAACCATCTACCAATGATCCTCAAAAGACTGCAACAACTGAGGATACTACCAATTTGACTGCTGAATTAATGTTCTGGAAAGAAGGTTAATGCTATAAGCAGCTGCAATGGCAGAGACTTAGTTTCTAGCATACCTTGAACTAGGCAAGTACCAAGAGGATCAAGTGCAGTTTAAAATGCCCTCATATGGTAATACCTATGAGGAGCTTCTGTTATGGCAGCAGCTCAATTTAGAATTGAGTGCAAGCTATATGAAGCTTATGAACAGCTTCTTTGAAGATACTGAAAAAACCTTGCTGCAAGAAATAGAAAAATGTGATAAAGATGTTTCAATATTACTTAAAAGTGAAACATCACATGGTATCTATCAAGCATTCATTGAAAGAATGCAGTCACTTGACAATAGATTGAAATAAAAGAAACGTAAACTTCAAAGGGACATTGATGATTATCAAACGGACATATATTTTCTTCAAAACTGAATTTAAATATTTAGCAAAACCGCTAAATATAAGCAACAGCCTTATTCGCCCATCGACTAAGTAGAAAACGAGAATGCTTGATCGATTGATGATTTCGCCGGGCGTATCTAATGAGAACTCAACCAATCAGCTTAAGACGCCAGCCAAATGCTACGTGTAGCAACAATAAGGAGCTGAAAGAGCTAATACCGAGAAGATAAAATGAGAAGGAAGCTTGTAAACGTTCGTAGGGATCCAATGTGAGGCAAGGTTCTACTCTAATACGGCTGTGGAAAATGTAACCTTTGATGCACTCAAAAAAAACCGATGGGGAAAAAAAAAAGGGAAAAAAAAAAAACCAAAACCCCAATATCTTTAAGAATAAGGGTGATGTGCAGAGCTGCAGTAACTACAGAGGGATAAAATTGATCAGTCACAGCTTGAAGTTATGGGAAAGAGTAGTAGAAGCTAGGTTAAGAAGGGAGGTGATGATTAGTGATCAGCAGTATGGTTTCATGCCAGGAAAGAGCACTATAGATGCAATGTTTGCTCTGGCAGTGTTATTGAAGAAATACAGAGAAGGTCAGAAGGAGTTGCATTGTGTCTTTGTAGACTTGGAGAAAGCATATGACAGGGTGCCTAGAGAAGAGTTGTGGTATTGTATGAGGAAGCCGGGAGTGTCAGAGAAGTATGTAAGAGTGGTACAGGATATGTACGAGGGTAGTGTGACAGTGGTGAGGACTGCAGTGGGAGTGACAGATCCATTTAAGGTGGAGGTGGGATTACATCAAGGATCAGCTCTGAGTCCTTTCTTATTTGCAGTGGTGATGGACAGGTTGACAGATGAGATCAGACAGGAGGCCCCATGGACTATGATGTTTGCAGATGACATTGTGATCTGTAGTGAGAGTAGGAATCAGGTTGAGGAGACTCTGGAGAGGTTGAGATATGCTCTAGAGAGCAGAGGAATGAAGGTCAACAGGGCTAAGACAGAATATATGTGTGTAAATGAGAGGGGGTAGAGGAATGGTGAGGATACAGAGAGTAGAGGTGGTAAAGGTGGACGAGTTTAAGTACTTGGGATCAACAGTTCAGAGTAATAGTGAATGTGGAAGAGAGGTGAAGAAGATAGTACAGGTAGGGTGGAATGGGTGGAGAAGAGTGTCAGGAATGATTTGTGACAGACGGGTACCAGTAAGAGTGAAAGGGAAGGTCTACAAGAGGGTAGTGAGACCAGCTATGTTATATGGGTTGGAGACAGTGGCATTGACAAAAAGGCAGGAGTCAGAGCTGGATGTGGCAGAGTTTAAGATGTTAAGATTTGCACTTGGTGTGACTAGGATGGATAGGATTAGGAATCAGTATATTAGAGGGTCAGCTCATGTTGGACAGTTTGGAGACAAAGCAAGAGAGATGAGATTGTGTTGGTTTGGACATGTACTGAGGAGGGATGATGGGTATATTGGGAAAAAGATGCTAAGGATGGAGCTGCCAGGTAAGAGGAAAAGAGGAAGGCCTAAGATAAGGTTTATGGACGTGGTGAGAGAGGGCATGCAGGCGGTTGGTGTGACACAGCAAGATGCAGAGGATAGGAAGAAATGGAAAGAGATGATCCACTGTGGCGACCCCTAACAGGAAAAGCTGAAAGATGATGGTGATGATTTTTGGTCTGTGTTTCACAAAATTGTGGTTTTCTCTCAAATCATTAGTGAATCATTGAACATTGAGGTCAGAAATTAATGACAGCTATTTGAGTTTCAGTTTTCATACCCTTCAGAAAATTCATGGCAATGCAAAAATTGTTAATCTATCAATGTTCTAAGTTTGTAATTGCCAAGAGTTCCTTTTGCATACTAAATGACTATGTGTTTTGCATATAAGCAACATACTTCATTATGGTTCGTGTGTATACTTCCCGGTATGTTAAAATTCATATAATTTGCATTTATTGCATTGCTTAATGTATTTAGTTTATACTTTATCCTTTGGCTCCTGCTGAAATTGGGGCTTATTTACTAAAACCTGGGCAACAAAAGATAATTAATAAATAGATACATTAAATACCCTTGTGCCATTTCTGATATTGAACAGTTAAATTGAATATCAACAGTTATAGGATCTCCATTTGATAGGCTATTGAAATAAACAAAAAAGTATTTGTAGTTCTCTGGGATGAGAAACAGAGCCTAGTAAAAGGTCTCATTTAAGCACATTCTGAGTTTTATCTGCTAAAGAGCATTAGTGTCATTGTGAGTTCTTACTGAGAAAATATAGCTTTCTGTAACAATAGCACTGCATGCTCAATACCAATTTAAAAATATGAAACTATAACTAAACATTAATTCAAACCATTAAGAAATAAGCAGTAGGCTAATAAAACTACATTTTAGCAAATAATTGCAAAATAAATCAGCAAAAGTGTTAAAACTTCAAGTTTTAGCAATTTTAGACATGTTTAACTGAATAGATACAAAGCTAATACACAGCAGATTGCCAATAAAGCAAAAGTTATGATTAGCAAATTTAATGGCCTTTGCATTCTCTTATGTTTTACTATTCATGTCTCTCTATTAGTTCAGTTTTTGTACTTTATATTTGCAATCCTATTTACAGTTATGAGTAAATTGACCAAGATGCGCTTAGAATCAATATTTACCTGAGGGACGGCCTGTCCCCTCCTTCTAATAGAACATTGTCAGTGGTGATAATTAATAATCAATGAGCATACCTTCGTCTAGAAGTTCAGAAGGTATGTCAGCAGGTCATATACTTCTCTGTCAATAAAGCAAACCAAGGGCTATATCTGATTATAAATTACAAAACTACTGTGTTTGAATAGTTTAAGTTGAGAAGTGAATGAATGAACAGAAGGGGTAGTTTTAAACACTAAGAATGATTTGTCCTATGCAGACTATTTGTTAAATATGAGAATTAATTATTAGGTGGTGTACTTTTGTCATGATTGCCTGATTATTTGGGTTACACGTGTGCATAGCAATAAAAAAATATCAATACTTGGTTCAAAAATGACAGGGTAATTGTTTCCATTCTTTCTTTGCAGTATTGCATAAGGAATTAATTGTAAATTCTAATATAACTATCCATGAATCCAGCTCACTGGGAAACTTAGCATCTGTGGCAGTGATATAGTACAACATACATGATGAAAATCTGGCCACTTAAGAGCACTGGCCACCATTTCAAGCATTACCTGATTCTTCTAGTCTTTTAAGACTGCCGAGATAGTCATAAAAGCAATAGATTAAATTGAATAATAATTGCATAACAAATCACTGCAGCTTATACTCATGACATTCTTATACACTCAAAGTACTTGTAAAATATTATACTTACTGGTAAAATCTCTGTCTCCAAAATCCAGAGACTAGGGTTCAATGCCAACCTCTAGTCACTGTATGGAGTTTTGCATGTCCTCTCTAACTCTGTGTAGGTTTTCTCTGACTACTCCAGTTTCCTTTCAAAAACAAGCTAGTTAACTGCTTATACTAAAATATCATACTCTGCCTGCCTTTGTGTGTGTGTGTGTGTGTGTGTGTGTGTGTGTGTGTGTGTGTGTGTGTGTGTGTGTGTGTGTGTGTGTATGTGTGTGTGTATAGATAGATAAATAGATAAATATACACACACCTGTATATTATTTGCCCTTCTGACCTGGTATAATTCAAGAATGAACAGAGGACTAGTTCACTTTATGGTTCAAAACCAGTTCACCTTTCTGGTTGACAAATATAACATAGAAGATTATGCTTCAGTCTGTGACTATATCAAGTATATTATGTCTTTGAAGCATGGATGTCAAGAAGTTCACATCAAGAGCATGTCTACAGTCCTACAGACTGCAGACTGCTAAGATATGATTTGTGTCTGGCATGCAAGGCTTCTTCTGACCTAATACTGATGGCTTTACTGCACATCAACAAGTCAAGTGGCATTAGAAATACTTGGTCTAGGGATCTAAACCTCTTCTGCAACATCAACAGACTGGTTTGGAGGGACAGGTATGTCTCCCTGAAGATACTGCTGATCTGGAACAGACTCCCCATCCACATAAAACAAAGTTCATCCGTATCTAAATTCAAGCACAACTCGGACCTATGGAAGAGAAGCAGAAATTTTACCCCAGGACTGCCTTCTATACTACTAATGGACAGAGGCAGCTTGAAAATCTTTATGCCATGTGTGGATCCCCACAAATTATCTGTGGTATGGCCCCAGTTATTCTCATTATGGGTGACATATAATTATTGACCATGGGATGGGTAAAGCCAATCTGTAACCAAATGGGATAGATTAATTTGAGCACAAAATGGGAAACTGGCTAGGCTTAAAATGTCCCACAAAGGCAGCTAGCCTAGAACTTAACTATGAACCTATGAACATATGACAGGTGAATCTTGAATTACATGTTGAGATCCAATCAGAGTTCTTTGCAGTGCATGGAGATTTTTCTGCTCCATATACTACTGGTTTCACAAAAGTAAGATTAAAAAAAATGCAATGTTTTGTGCCAGCTTTGACAGCCAGTAAAGCAGTGGAGAGGTGGTTACACCCTTATGTAAGCCCTGTCCAAGGGAAGCAGCTTGTTTAAAAATACTGTCTCTAATGTATCAGACAGCAGGCAGAACTGGAAGTTGAAACAAAGCTGTTTCATGTCTGCTGTTTACTGGTCAGAATTATAACAGATGTTAACAGTGAGTCGGGGGTGCTTAACAATTGTCAAGCACTCTTTTTAAGTGTTGCTAAAGTCAGGTCTCACTCTAAAATAGAGCTGAACGAGAAAGTTATTTATTTTTGGAGCATAATCGTGGTGCTCCATGTACTATAAATAGTGAATATCTTTGAAAAGGTTGTATATAATAAAGCATCTCCTTCTGATGTATACCAGATTTTTTGACAGCTAGGTGCTATTTTCCCAGTTACAAAATGCTAGTCTCCATTAAAGACATCCTGTTTGAGTGTGAGATAAACAGTCAGATAAAGATAAAAGGCTAAATATTTTAATTGTTTTGTTCCCTGCTTGTAAAATTGACTCTTTAATGAAAATTTAAAACACATTTAAAATTTCAAAAATCATTTCATATATATAAAAACACATACACATTTCAAGAATGATATGGCCATCATACTTCAAAATAAAAAAAAATTTAAAGTAAAAAAAAAGGAATGATGTGACTGAGTGGTTGGTCTGCTACTGATAGTTGGGATATAAATAAAACATGTTAATAAATATTTGAATATCTCTATCACTAGAATTGCACTGCAAACAGAAAGTTTGAAATTTAAGTTAAAGGATTCATCACAGTCTTAAATATTTTATGTTGTGTTGACTGGGTTGTTCCCACCAGGCTTATGGCAATTTTCAGAGGACACCCAAAGTGGTATTCACACTGGCTGGCAGAAAGCCACCTTTTGCACCATTGCTTGTTATGCCTAGAGTGCTGTGAGACATTTTCTTTTATAGTATTCAACATATATATAGCTAATGTTGAATAAAGTCCTTCAAAAACATTATTTTCTATTAAGAGATAAATCTAAATATAACGGGGATAGATGAGAAGTTAAAAACTTAGGAATAATGATTCAGTCTGATATTAATTCAGTAGTTAAAATAATTTCTTAAAACTTACTGGTGATATAATTGTTCTAACTAAACAATGGAATGATTGTTTTTTCATTTTTGAAGAGACTTAGAAGCATCTCTAGGCTGTAATGAGTTAACAAACACACCCTTTAATTACTATGGAACAAGTCTTGCTAGCCCTTTCAAAAGATACCACCACCTCATCCATGGATTCAGATAACATACCAGGTGGCTTGTTTATCAGTATCAAATATGGTCTGTTTGAGCCCCTAGTACTTAACCTCTTTAAAATATGTTTCTCCATTGGTTACATTTCTGAAGCCTTGAATAAAGCCACCGTAATGGCATTACACAAGACTGGACCAACCGCAAACCCTTATAAGTATAGACCCATTAATCTCACTAGTCTCATAGGTAAACCTCAGGAGCATGTATCTCAGAATGCATTCATTTGAACATCAGAAATCTGTTAACTTTGGACCCTTATCAATTCGGCTATATTGGAAGAAGATTTTGACTTGAGACTACTGCATTGTAGATTAGAATGGGTAAAAGGAATTTTGTTATTGCTGTGTTTGAAGTGGAACATGTTTACATGCATGTTTAAAACTCTTGGGTTAAGTGCTTTGAATACTGTATTAGTATTTTGGACTTATAAAGGTCCAGTGTATTCATAAAGCTAATATTTTGTGTTATTTCCTCCCCCAACATAAAAATCTTGGTTGTGGGGTGACTGTCTTAATCACACTCCACTAAATCTGTTTTCTTTTGATATTTTAAAATGATATAATTATTGCTGCTGCAGTCCAGTATAGAGTAAACAATTGAAAATGGAATACGGTAGCTTGTATTTCGGTAAACTAAAGTCTTAAACAGCTTTGAAAAGATTTGATGTGTATTTGGTCTAATGTGTAAAATGTTTCCCCTTCTGCTGTTCATTGTGCTTGTTGTATCTGTTGTAAGGTGACATGAAAAGTTTTATTTACTGAAACTTTCTTTGCTGTGTAGTAAACTTGACTTATTTTTAGTTATATTGAAAATACCTTTTTATGGCGATATTGATTTTGAGTTAGAAAGTCACCTTAAAACAGCCTGTTGTGACTAGGATGATAATTGGGAACTAAAAATGTGTTGCGGTCTATACCGGGTTATACTTAGGGCCCTTGTTTAAATTTTACTTGTTCGCCAACTGTATCATACTGGCCAAAAACAGTCACGAACAGCAGTATAAATTGGGTCCAACTGCAGTTGTCTAATTTATTGATGATGTTGCTGATGCATATTTCATGTCAATTGGTAACATTTTATGACAATTTATAGGATGTATTCTGGTCTGGTTTTGATTGTTGGTGAATAATAGGTGTTCCTTTTTTGTAGTTGTGTTCAGGGCAACCATAACAAGACTGGTGTTTTTAAATGCTTTGTCTCTTGGTATCTTCCCTTTGTATGTCTTATGTAGTTAGTGAGGTTACATACGTGGAGCTCTATAAGGATGCTGAAGGAAAGTCAAGGGTAAGTGTTGTGGGGTTTAAACGCCCCTCAGCAGCTTTTTCTTGTACTTTTTGTTAGAGATATTGGATTTCATTGACTTTATTTTTAACTTAAATTTGAATGTGTATACAAGAGCTGGCAATAGTGTTTAAAATGTCATTTTGTATTAAAGCTCCTTGTGATAACTGGTAAATTGCAGGGTAACCTGCTTAACATTGGTTTCTACACGTTTCTTAAATGAATTGTTGTGGCTTTGACTTGAAACATGCTCATTAATGCCTGAATGAACTGATTTGTGTGGGTTTTTAAGTAGGTCTCAAAAGTAGCCATTTTAAATTTTTTGGTTTCATCTATAAATGCCTTTTGTGAAGCATGATTTGCAGATTTCTTGCCATTTATTCAACTGTATGGTAACCAAATTCATTAAGATGACAGTTTTTCTTGCGCTGACTGTGTTGAGATTGCATTCTCTCCCTTTTTGAGTTGATATTTGAATCTTGGAATACATTGAGTTTTGGCACACTCTCAGTTAAGCGAATTTTGAGGGAATGTTCTGGTCCAGCTCTTTGATATGTTACTGGAATCGAAACACTGCAGACTCGTGTGGCTGTATTTGTACTAGAAGTTGAAATAATGGAAGGTTTTCTGCTCACCTGACATGATGGCACTAACATGTTTAAGAAAGCCCTGTTTTTGTATGTTTTTGGATTTTAAACTTTGCACACTTAATTTAGCAGAATTTCCAACCAAATGTTTTAGTATTGCTACTTTCTGTGATGGTACTGGAAGTCTGCATCTGTTCTGCCATCCATGTAGACTTTTTTTATGGATATTCAGAGCTGTGTTCTTATTTTCACTTTTAGCATTTCTGGGCAGCATTTTGAAAGGTGTTCCTGAACTTTCTTTTTGCATTTTAATTAATGACCATGCTCCTGTTCCCCTTACCAAGTTTTTCTTAAGTGTTTGCTTTCATTCCCATTAAATTGGTTTCCTCTGCAGTATATGTAATTGAAGCCAACATGCACGTGTATCTGTTCATGGAGGGGGAAGTAAGATGATAATGTGGGAGTGGGACTACTGTACTTAACCTAATAGAAGGGAAAGATAAGATCACAGTGGGGGGGTATAATACTAACTCTTAGTACTATTTAGTTACAGCAGCAGTACAGCCCAGTATTCAGTCAGTGCAGCAAAAGCTAGAGCAGGTCCCCTCTGCAGTAAACACTGCACAAAAACCTTACAAAGTTGTTTTTGTCCATTTTGGTACAGTAAATTCAGCATTATGCACAAAGTTTACAAAGTGACATGTTAAATGGGCACAAATTTTGAACAAATGTGAACTTTCCAAAACTGAGTAGTAGGGTGTTTTTTAATGTAACTTTCTGAAATGAGTGCTTTCGTGCATGCAACTTTGCAAAGGTGCAAGTCTGCTTCTCATCTTCTAATGACGGAATAAAACAAAATGCTGTAATAGGGTAATGCAAAATTTGTTAACTCGTATTGGTCTTTATATTGTGTATTTGCATATGTATAATTTATCAATATTCTTTATAGTTCACTTGTTGCAGCAGTTTTTCTTGGCTTTAAAAAGTCTCATGCTCCTCACTGAAATGTTAGACCTGCACTATTCCTTTTTAGGGTAAGGAATACATTTTGTGATGTGGCTATGTTATGTTTCATACTTGTTTCCCTACTCTGCAGTACAAGATACTGTACTGCTTATCAAATTAATGTAAGCCCCCTGTAAATTACTAGCTTTTAGTGAAGGTCAGTAAGGCACCAGTAATGTCACTCATTCTTTTTTTAGAATGTGGCCTTTTGTAGTACTCTTGGAGCCTTGTAGCAGGCAATAGTGCTATGACAAGACATTCATTAGATCACTATTGCAGTAACCCAAGCTATATGGTACATATTCTGCAAAGGAATGCATGACTGCCCAGCTTCCACAGCTTTAGGGCACCTTCCATGCACCCTACAGTGCACTTGGGGTGAGCACTGTAAAGTCCGTGGTTGGGGAAACTTGTTGCTGTCGAACATGCTCTTTGTGGTTTTAGAGTATTGGTCTGTAAGCTAAAGTTTTGTATTGGGGAATACCTTCCATGACTTGGGGGTTGGGGTTACTGGCTTGCCACTACATTTTGTACCTCTGACTGTATTTAATCTTTTGGTGGAGGAGTGTGGCATTCCTAGGCTTATCTTCCTGCTTATCAAGAGCCCTTTTTGTAGGCAGAGACAGGAACTTTAGTTCTAAGTTATATTCCCTCCCCAACATACAAGCAAAGTTGTACTGGTGTCCTAGGTCTTGACCCGGTCTTCCTCCTTACCCTAGCCTCTGCTGATATGACTCTGCTGTAGCTGAACAAGGTTTCTTGGACCACTTAATCAGTCCCTGTGGTGTTGCTCCTTGGGGAAGTCTGTAAGAACAGAGAGGCAGGCAACAGTTGGGCATTTTTATTCACCAGTGTCCAAGTCACCTAGGGCAGATGAAGAGGATTTGCTGGGTTTTGCTAAAGCTTTATTTAAAGCCTTTCTGTCTTTATGTTTCAAGTATTTCCTTCATTTAAAAAGGCAAAATGCTTTTTTGTTCATTTATGATTTGCCTGAAGAACATTAATGCGGTTTAGACTTTCTGAAGTCCATACACCACAAAATGTGAAATCAGTCCCAAGTTAAGTTTCTTTAGATTTGCACCTGAAAATGAGTTTGATACTATAGCTAGAATGACTTTGTTTCATTGGGGAAGAAAAAGCAACTGTAGAGTCCTTGCATAAGATATATGATTTGCTTCAGGTAGGTTTTCCTGTTTTGGTAGCTGTAGAGGATACTTTCCTTTCAGCCAACAGTTGGCCTGATGTTTTCCAACCCCAGGAAAGTCTAACTTCTAAGGTTACCTATACCCTCAGTTTCTTTTTTCTAACCCTAAGTTAGACAATGGAGCGATTTTTCTCTCTCTCCTATCTTCCCTTGACAAAACCATATTTTTCCAAATGAACATTTTCTTGGGGTGTCTCTTGGATCCCTCAGGCTTTCATTGGGGAGCAGTGTCAATGAGAGAAAGTGCAGAGTCTTTGGAGCACAAAAAAGACCAACGTGTACAATGTAAAAGGGTTTTGCAGTACCAGTGCTGTCAACACACACAATCCTCTATGGATCCCTGTGCCATTACAAGTGGATACTGACAATCCACCACAGTAATGTCATACTTAAAGCAAGTGGGTGGGGGTGGAGGAGATTTTTGCCTGCTGTGCATACAAGCCACTGTAGCTTGGGATGTAGCTTTTCAACACTTTCTTAATTTATGGGCATCATGCATCCTGTCAGAACATAATTTTGTTGAAGACATGTTTGAGCAGGATCAGTACAGACCCTCAAAAATGGAAACTGAATCTGGGTCTTCCATGAGTTAATCCAGCTCTGAGGAGCACCTCAGATCTTTGCTTCCATTCACACCAATCATTTGGCAAACTTGTGCTCTAGCACATCATGCAAGACTGCCTGGAAAACAGATGCATTCTGTTTTCCTTGAACAGGAATGTTCCTGTATGCTTTTCCACTCTTCCATAGATATCTAGCAGCATGCTGAAGATTCAGAAGAGCTCTACGGTGATCATTGTGACCCCATTCTGGCCCAAGCAGTTCTCACTTTTTAAGTGGCAAAGGGCAATTATCACAAAACCCATTTTCCACAGTTTCCTTAGTAACTAATACTTTATGCTGGAAGTGGTTTAATTTGAGCCAAACATGTACATCTCCCTTTCTTCATTCAAGATCTCAAAAATGAGGGAGAAAGAATCCTCCATACTCTGGATGTCTAGAGATAACTCTGAATAATTTTTCAAAACTCTCTCTAGTTATTTATTGGTTATGAGTCTAACACAGGACAACCTGTCATATCTCAAAATGGTTGTCTTGTGTTTCCTTTTGTTGTGCCCACTACAGTAAGGCAATTCCAGGCTGTGTTATGGCGGAGTGTATTAGGGCCTTGGCTTCATCTTTGCTTTTTGTAAGGGGTTGGATTCTAAAGTATTTTAACATTAATAACGTGGTTCTCTGTACATGAACTTTCATGTACCAATGCCTTCACAACGCTTTCTGTAATTCATAAACTCCAATGCCCTGGATCAACTTATCCACACCTCCACCAGGGGCAACAATATCCTAGATCTAGTCATTACCAACATGAGTGACTGGTGTTCCACACCTGAAGTCAATGCCTCATTGATCTCATTCGACCATAAGCTAATTACCCTAGATATCCACATCCTGCCCCCCCCCCATTAAGGAAACCATGGTAAAAAATTTCTCCAAAGCCAACTTCATGCTTCTTAAGACAGAAGTGGTGAACTTCATGACACCCATGCAGATGGACAATACAGTTATGACTACTGAATCCTACACAATTGCACTTTATAAGCATTTACATGAGTGCATGGATCGTGCTATCCCAAACAGAACCAAGATGCTATCCTCCAAAAAAAGGAAGCCAATCTGGTGGTCCCCTGATATAAACAAACTGTACAACAGAAGGAAGAAACTGTTGCAAAAGAGTAAAATCCCATGAGTGGATGAGCTCCATGGTCAGCCTCAGTAAGAAGCTGTGATCCCTGATAAAATCCTACAAAGCTAGTTACGAAAGCAAAATCACCACTGATTCTAAAGACAACCACAAAGCATTCTACAGCTATGTCAAGAATCTCAATGGCAACACTCAGATCTGCTCTGAGTTACAACACAATGGCACTAAATATACAGACCCAACTGATATTGCCAACATCCTGGCAGATAGATTCAGTGCTAACTTTACCCCCTCTCACCCCCTAAAGAGCCCATCTCTATACTGGAAGAATGCAAAGTTCCTGTAATCATGGCTGCACAGGTAAAAAACACACTCTCCAAAGCCAAGAACACAGCATCCATGGGACCAGACAACATCCCAGGCTGCGTTCTACATGAACTACAGAACGAACTGGCACCCCACCTAAGTACCATGTTCAATCATAGCCTCACCTCAGGCTTTGTGCCTGCTGAATGGTGCACAGCAATGGTTATCCCACTCCACAAGGGGGGAGCCACCACGGACCCTGGGAACTACAGCCCCATTAGCCTGATGTGCCTGGTCTGCAAGACCATTGAATGTATCATCATGGAACTTATAAACAAAGACATTGGTAATCTCCAAATTCTGGACACCACCCAGTTCGGGTTTGTAAATGGCAGATCATGTCTCCTAAACCTGATAGACGTCTTTGAAGCAGTCACCAAAGCTGTAGGCGAGGGTAAGATGGTTCACACAGCCTATCTAGATCTTGCCAAGGCTTTTAACACTATCCCCCACTCTGGAATTATAGATAAACTCACTAAACTAGGTATAAATCCCTATGTCACAAGATGGGTTGCCAGCTGGGTCACTGACAGAATCCACACTGTGAAAGTAGTAGACTCCAAATCCGTCTTCAAACCAGTGACAAGTGGAGTACCACAGGGTTCAGAACTGGGTCCTCTGCTGTTTGGTATCTACTTCTCTGAAGTACAGACTAACACAGAAGGTCTTTGGCTAATGAAGTTCGCAGATGACTGCAAACTAGGAGCCATAATTGAAACTCCTAATGATGTGGACATCCTACAAAAGGGCCTTTCTGAGACAGATGCCTGGTGTCAAAGCCATGGCCTCAAGCTCAATGCCAAAAAGTGCATTGTCATCCACTTTGGTAAAAACTCTGTACCCATGAACTACAACATAGTATACTTAACACCAAAAGTGTGATAAGAGACCTTGGGACAGAGGTGGAAGTAGTCTTTCCTTTGATAATCACATTGCCACAGTAGTCAGGAAATCCTTCTACATGGCACACCTCATCACAAAAGGTTTCTGATCCAGAAAAAAAAGGTCATTGTTCCCCTCTACTCATCACTCATTAGACCCATTATAGAGTACAATGCCCCTTTTGGTATGTACCTCACAAGACATCTACAACAACTGGAAAGGCCGCAGAAATACCTCACAAAGAGGATTACCAGCCTCAAACAGATGCCCTACGCAGACCGTCTCAAAAAACTCCAGCTTTACTCCCATCACATATTTTTATTTATTTATTTTATTTATTTTACATTTGTTGACCGGGCTAGTCCAGCTGGATATATGTCCATTTTCAGTGGAGGCCCAGGGAGAAAAGCTCCTATGGTTATAACAAGTATAGGAATACAAAAAAATTAAAAAGCAAACAAAAAAAAAAAAAAAATAAAAAAAGTAAAGATAACTAGTATAGGTAATTTATATGTCAGAGGAAATATATACAAGAAGATAGTATTAAAAAAAAAAGTAATAATTAATTTGCATACGCAATATGATAATATCAAACATAGTGTAAATAATACATAGTCAATATAATATACAAAAATATATATATATATATTTTTTTTTATTATATATGATATAAGTTATATATATGTCAGTGTTATGATGTTCAGTCAGGAGATCAGGATGAGAAGGGAGAGGAAGTATTGTGGTAGGAAGAAAGGAGGAGGAAAGGGGTACAGAAAAGGTTAATCAGGGTTAGTACAAGCCAGTGTTTAGTAAGATTTAAGAGAGATTGAGTGTTGAAGAGAGGATATTGGATGAAGTTGAGATTGCATTTTGCCAACTGAGTTGACAAACAACTGCAGCATTGAAGACAATCTCCTGTGGCATTATTGGGTTATTTTGTTTAGTAAGAAAGTAGTTTGTACGGAGAGTGTAGTTGTTTCAGGAGGTTAGAGGGGAGAGGGGAGGGTTAGAGTTGATTGATTTTGGATGTGTGATATATATGAGATGAGTTGATAATATTGTTTGATTGTTGTTTCAAGCCAGTTTAGTTGTTTGTTTAGTTTGTTGTTGTCTACTCAGAGGTGATCTCTGCCTAACATACAAAGCTATGTCAAACCCAGAGCTGTTGGACATGCTCCACTTAAAGAAATCCCAATCCCTCAGAGCTGCACGCTCTAGGGACCTAAACCTTGTCACCACAATAAACAGAACATGCTGGAGGGATAGATTCCTGTCCCAGAGACTTCCCATACTCTGGAATAAACTACTTATCTATATCAAACAAAGCTCCTCATTAGCACTCTTCAAGAAAAATCATGATGATTGGATGGGAAATAGGAAATTCATCCTAGGGATCACTTCTGTGGCTCTGCTCGACAGTGGCACAGGAAAATAATTTTCTTGGGTACCTTTTTGGCTGGGCTTGTATAGGCCCCAGGGCCGATAGCCTAGTACCTACCTATGAACCTATGAACCTAAGTAGTCGATAGCAGTTGCACTGTACATACAACATATCTGGACTTGACCACATCCTCTGACACTATTCCCATTGCAGGCATTATAGACAAGCCTGTTACCACTTAATATAAATATTAATGTTATATAGTCAATAGTTAACCAACTGTTTGGAAGAAATAATGTGATTAGAGTTACAGGCTCAACTTCAAAAAGCAAAAAGTTGCCAGAAATGTACTATAGCTCTCAGTGCTGGGAGATCCCCTATTTTTCATCTGTTTTTCAGGCCTTCAGACAAACATTCCTAGCCTATGGTAATCTTAAGTGTAGAGATGACTGTAACATGGAGTTATTTCATCTTCCACTGACTCACTTGCTCCAACATGGATTAGACCATGTTGGCAATTTGCAAGGATAATGGTGTGAAATGTAATGTCATAAAAATGCAGTTACAGTTCAGTTTAGTAAACACAACATTTTTCCACATCACATAGATGCTACATCCCTCCAAGTCAATCCTGTTGATAATTCCTTATTGTTTTGCTTATTGTGTCTCCACAGTAGCTTGGAAAACCCATTTGGCCTATCTAATTTCCAAAGTCATCTTAGCTCATATCTCACCAAACCCAATATAGATCATAATGCTCCTTATGCCATATAGTTGTCTAAACATACTGACACAGCTTGGGATACCTCAGAGGATTCTAACTAAAGAGATGGGTGACCCACCAAAAGTTTTAGTAATTAAGTACAGATTTACAGCCCTGTATCTGTACTCAGTTTCTACATTTCTGTTCTAGGGGATCTGTGTCTAGCCTTTTAGGCCACGAAAGGCCCAACCTTCTTTGACCTTCTATTCCTTCACATAATGTTTCCTAAAATTCCCAGTTAAAGGAGCCTGTCCTTCAATGATAGATAAATAAGACATGTTGGAGAGACAGATTCATATGCTAGGTATCCCCAACTCTGGAACAAGCCTCTACTACATATCAAGTAGATTAGCAACTTTCACACCTTCAAGGTAAACCTAGATAATTGATTAGTGGCCTCAAATATTCCCTGATCAATCTAGTATTGCTGTCTTTGAGTCTACAGGTAACTTTTGAATATGGTTTATAGGCACAGTTAGAATATTCTGCAGAGTGATTGTTTAGTACTTACCTGTGAACCTATAATGGTAGGCTCTAATGGATACCTGAATGAGCACAAACAGGGTTATGTCCATTGAAGGCTGGATACATCTCCATGCTGCCATTACAGAGACATTACCAACATTTATTTGCTTTACTAAGAAACAGTCCACATAAGCTGGTAATGATTGGAGGGGGCAGGATGTACTGTGGCACTTAAAGCCTCCAAGCGCCACAATGTATTATGTGAGAAAGAACACTTTAAAGATGGAAAGATTTTGGTACAATGCTGTGGCTAACACTGTCTTGAAAAATATTACATTTTTGTCCATTTATAAATACTGTCAATCCATTTTTAGTTTAACCAGGGGCAGACAGATTTATGAATGATAGCCCACATCTCACTGCCAATCACCAGGAAGCAATGTAACCATAACATTTCCCTGCATATCATTCCCAACGGTATGATTATAGATTCATCCAGAAATTACCACACATCAGCTAGCACAAAATGAGCCCAGAGCAGTATGTATCACCCTGCGTGAGTGCCATGGTGCTGTGAAGTGATTAAAATACCATAAATAGAACAAGATGAACACATCAGTGGAGTAGTACATGACAGGGGTATATAGGTGTGTGTGTGATAGTCAGCTTTGGACCTCCATACACAAGTATTCCTCCTGTTTTACAATCTCCCAAAGTTAAATGTGTATGCAGAACACTGTGCAAGCAACATAACAGCATGACAAAAGAAGAGCACTGCCCACATGAATATGTAGACATGCATACAAATCCACAAGTACTGAGCAATGCATGGAAAGCTGCATGAATGATACAACTGCCAGCATAATGTGCAATGACATGTTATCATAAAGACATAAGGGTATGCACAAAGTATGATAGACGTGGCACCAACCACTTCAGCAAACATGTGACTGTGCACCACAGCAAAACTACAAAAAAAGATATGAAATATGCCAAGGCCATGATGCAACATACAAAGAAATGTCATTCTGTATCCTATGCAGTGCCATCAGTTTGCACCATAAATTTTAAACCATTGCAATTACATTCTAAATTCTTATACACATTTGTAGGACACTTATGCATACTCTACGGCAAATGGATATTATAAACTCAGATGCCCTAGGACAAAGAGATGCCAGTGAAAACTCAGAAAATACGTTAAACAATAATTCGCCACCAAAGAAAACAATGGTACAACAGCAACCATTAACAATATTTCAATAGCGTCTACCACCATGTCTTGTTGAAGCAGTTTTTGCTGTCATCCCTCAATATGGTTATTAGTGGCATCATAGGGGTTAGAGGGGCTAGAAATGCCCAGAATTCAGAAACGGGAGAAGGAGAAGGAGGTAGTGGTGTTTTAGGAAGAAGAAACATGCTCCTGTAGAAAAAGCAAACAGTGTTGAACAAAGGCACCATTGCTAGTGCTGCAAGGATAAGGAGGAGTGTCAGACTGGCTATGGATGCGAGCCTGCCATCCGACATCCTGGAAAACAGAACAAACTGGGGAAAGGGTAGGAGGATTTGTCAGAATGCTCTGCCAACACTGCATGCACAGGTTAGAGGTACTGTGCTTTAGTCACCTGCATGGGCAGATCAAACAAAGTATCCTAAATCACAAGTTGCTGCTTTTTATAAATGTGTTCAAGTCCAGACTCCATGCCCTTTTAGCATTTCCCTGTTTCCATGACTCAAAGGATGGCATCTACAATATCCAACACTATATGTTAGATCTAGGCATTCCTTCATTTGCTGTTTATCTTTTCACTTACCTCATCTTGAAGAGACTGAAATGCATGTACCAGTTTGGCACCCAACATCTACTACAGAACTCCCATCACCTCCTGCCACTCTATGTCTGCTTTTGTTCAACTTCCTTCTGATGACTTAAAAAGCATAATAAAAAAGATACATTTAAGATCCTGCCAATGGAACGTGGACTGCATGCACACATGCCTGTTAAACCATGCTGCACAAGAAATAGGAAATATTTAAAAGCATGGTAGTGTCAGGTGAATTACACACACACACACACACACACACACACACACACACACACACACACACACACACACACACACACACACACACACACACACACACACACACACACACACACACACACACACACACACACGCACACACACACACACACACACACACACACACACACACACACACACACCCGACAAACCAGATACTCTGTGTCTTATAAGCTGCTGAGAGTCAACATGTGCCTGGCCTACAGAGCAATCTTGGACCCTGCCCTAATGTAAATGCTGCACATTCGCAAGTGAAATGGGACAAGATTCAATTGTTCTAGGGATCTTAAGTAGCCTGCCACATTAACAGGGCATACTATTGAAACAGATAGGTCTTCCAGAGATTGCCACTCCTCTGGAACAAACTCCCAATTCATGTCAAACAGAGCTCCTCAATTACCTGTTTTTAGTATAACTTAGACAACCGGATGGGAGACCTTAAATTTACTCTGGGGGTGTCACCTATGTCACTCTTAGATAAGGGCAGTCGGTGCTGATCATAAACTGATGCTGCAAGTATAGACCATAGAACTTGGTCAATAAGGGAACAAGGGTATAACATGGCTAGGCTTATAAAGGTCCTAGGGCCAATAGCCTAGTAACCTCCTATGATCCTATGAACATTAAGTGAAGAAAGGCATTAAGTATGAAGCACAGTGATCACCTGCATGGCTGTAATGTCAGTTAGTAGAATTGTCATGTCTCAGCACTGTATCACAAATGTGCAAATCTGCCACTTATTCCAGTGGACACAACCTTAATGACATAGAGCTAGGGTAACCCTCTTCTCCATCTCATCGTAGAACAACCCTAATTTGTAAAATTATATGTCCTATGGAAAAAAAAATAGTAAATGTTCTCTTATTACAAGAGGACAATATTTTCTAATTTTCTTTTAAAAATTGCTGGAAATATGATAGTCGAACATGTTAGAAATATAAAACAAAAATCACTACAAAGCTAAAAAAAGTAACTATATTGGAAAAAGTGAAAATAAGTGTTTTACAATTGAAGATATGGTTTGCTCTGTAAAATTTCCAATTATAGTAAAAAATGCCCCACTTTGACCAAGTAAAACAGTGGCTACCCTAGATGCTGTGCTACAGTTTATAGCTATTCTGTAGAGGACTAAGAGAAAAACAGTACACACAGAGGTGCAGCAGACAAGGTTATACTGCAAATAGATCTACTATAACTCAACATGTAGTAACAACTTGTTAGTGACACATTAGAAACATGGTCCTTTGGTGCTTATTCCACTGTAAGCTCATATGATTTTATGCATAAGCCATGTGACATGTAAGCCGCCATCACAGATACAGTAAGCATCATCCAAATCATCACCATGAAACACACATCAGGATGAGTAGTTGTATCCACAGCTGTGTATTCAGAATTACCAAAAACATTACTATTGTTGCTACAGCCTACAGCATGGTATGTGCTGGTAACAGACATGAATATCTGGCATTGTGCAACATATGTACAGCATATACTGTGGTGGGTGCCCATGGCCACACCTGAATATCTAACACTGTAGAAAATTTCACTGGAAATACTCCTGTGAAACCTGTGATATGCAAACACTGGCATTCACATGTGTGCACAGACCACAGAACAAAATCTTACTAGTGATTGGCAGAGCATTGGAACACCCAGCAGTGTGCATCCAGCATTGTTAAAAATATTTCTAGCATCAAGCCTATGAAGCCTCTGTTGCTGTGAGTGTTGGTGCTTAGTTCTCTGCATCCAGAATTGTGCACACCATTATCAGCACTGTGCTATATATAAACACTATTTATCAAATGGCCTTATGTAGTAATGAAACTTGACTGGCCACAATGCAGAAATATCAAGTCAATAATGTACCATAAAGCCTGATTTGCAGACATCTAAGCAAATATCCCAGACATGTGGTTGACCTAGTTTTCTGATGACTGCAGACTGGGCATGTTCATAGGTTCATAGGTAGGTACTAGGCTATCGGCCCAATGGCCTACGTAAGCCTAGCCAGCAAGGTTCAATAGCTTACGCCACCCAAGAAAGTTACTTTCCTGTGCCACTGTCCAGCAGAGACACAGAAGTGATCCCCGGGGGTGTATTTCCTATTTCCTATCCATTCATCAAGATTTTTCTTGAAGAGTGCTAATGAAGAAGTTTGCTTGACATAGATGGGTAGCTTGTTCCAGAGTATAGGACGTCTCTGGGACAGGAATCTATCCCCCCAGCGTGTCCTGTTTATTGAAGTGACAAGGTTTAGGTCCCTAGAGAGTGTAGCTCAGAGGGATTGGGATTTCTTTAGGTGTAGCATGTCTAACAGTTCTGGGTTTGAAATAGCTTTATATGTTAGGCAGAGATCACCTTGGAGTAGGCGATATGCTACGGAGTAAAGCTGGAGTTTTTTGAGGTGGTCAGTGTAGGGCATTTGTTTGAGACAAGTAATCCTCTTTGTGAGGTACTTCTTTGGCCTTTCCAGCTGTTGCAGATGTCTTGTGAGGTACATTCCAAAAGGGGTGTTGTACTCTATAATGGGTCTAATGAGTGTTGAGTAGAGGGGAACAATGACCTCTTTTTTGCTGGATGAGAACCCTTTTATGATGAGGTGTGCCATGTAGAAGGACTTCTTGACTACTGTGGCTATGTGACTATCAAAGGAGAAACTACTGTCCACCTGGGTCCCAAGGTCTCTTATCACGCATTTAGTGTTAAGTAGATTGCTGCCTATGTGGTAGTTCATGGGTACAGAGTTTTTACCAAAGGGGATGACATTGCACTTTTTGGCATTGAGACTGAGGCCATGGCTCTGACACCAGGCATCTGTCTCAGTGAGGCCCTCCTGTAGGATATCCACATCATTTGGGGACCTGACTATGGCTCCTAGTTTGCAGTCATCGGCGAACTTTGTTAGCCAGAGGCCTTCTGTGTTAGCCTGTACTTCAGAGAAGTAGATACCAAACAGGAGAGGTCCCAGGATGGAACCCTGTGGTACTCCACTTGTCACTGCTTTGAGGTCAGATTTGGAGTCTGCAACTTTTACAGTGTGGGTTCTGTCAGTGAGCCAGTTGGCAACCCATCTTGTGATGTAGGGATTTATACCTAGTTTAGTGAGTTTAGCTATAATTCCAGAAATGGGGATGATGTCGAAAGTCTTGGCGAGGTCAAGATAGGCTGTGTGAACCACCTTATGCTCATTCACGGCTTTGGTGACTGCCTCAAAGAAGTCGATCAGGTTCAGGAAGCATGATCTGCCTTTCACAAACCCAAACTGGGTGGGATCCAGTGTTTGGAGGTTACCAATGTCTTTGTTTATGAGTTCCATGATTATACGTTCCATGGCCTTGCAGACCAGGCTCATCAGTCTAATAGGACGATAGTTCCCGGGATCAGTGGTGATCCACTCATCCACTATGCACATATAATGGTGTATCAAAAATGGTCTCAAAGTAAATGAAAAAAGTGTAGTGAAGTAGCATTTGATAGAACGATTGTCCCTTCCATATGTTATAAATGGTACTCTTATTCACTTAGATACAGTCATAAGAGACCTATGTACTTAAGTGGATAACTTTCTCTTATTTGTGTTTCCACCACAGTCAGGAAATCCTGTTTTGCCCAGATAATCTCCAAGGAAATGTCTTCAAGTTCTGAAAAAGCTACCACCATACCCTTCCTTTATTAGATGCATCACTGAATACAATGCCCCAGTACAAATCCAAGCATATTGCTCAACTAGAAAGATCCCAAAGATTTCTGACCAAGAAAATTAATGGTCTTAAATACTTCAATTACTCTGATAGATTAACACAATTCTCATTATGTTTAATAGACTGATGACTGCTGCAAATTGTCCTGAGTCTCACTTTTTAAGCCACGAAAGACCTAGTCCTATTTGATCTCCTATTATTTCACAAAACTACTGGCTCTACATACACCAACATTAATGACTTAAATCTGCACCAATAAATAAGCAAGAATTGCTGTAGACATAGGTGTCTAACTCAATGTATTTCTAGCCTATAGAATAAGTGGGTCTATATTATATCATCGAACACTTAAAAGCGAATGATGAATAATCAACCCCATGTAAGCAAAAGCTTGAAAGCTTTTTCCCTTGGAAAAAAATCGCTGTTCCAAAAAAAAAAAAAAAAAAAAAAATTGAAAGAATACATGAAGTGGGGGGGGGGGGCGGCCAAGCAAATTCTTTCCCTGGGAAAGAATTTGTTTAAAAGCCGCTTCGCTATTTTGCCTTTTCGTTGTTTTAAGTTCAAACAAGACGCATTTGGTCATCTAATAGGAACCTGAATAAGTTACTACTACAGGTCAAACTTTGGCAGTCTTTAAAGCTTGACTTGATGACTGGATGGGAAAACACAATTTTACAGCAGGGTTCTCGTGTACAGACCTGCTCGATTTGGGAAGTGAACACTGTTATGTGCTTGAAAAGGGGTGGTGAGAACTTTTAAATTTGTCTGCTTAAAGGTATATATGGCTAGGCATCTTTTAGTCTTCTGATCATTTGCCTAGAATGTTGCTGTGACTCCTTTCCTAAGTCTTGGTATGATTAGATTTCATGAAATTTGAATTGCTTCAGTATTTCATGTTTGCTAAGTGATGTTCTCAGCACCATATTGGTAACCAGAATGTTAATATGTCTAGTTAGTGTGAGTGCATAAGGTGGGGGCATGGGGGTGCTGTAGCCCTCTACATCCAGGAAAGCAGAGATATTTTATCCCATGCAAAATACTTTACTAGTTGAGAAAACGTTGTAGTTCCCTGATTTAGTGTTGAAATCAAACTATTTTATGTAATCACTAGACTTGCAATAATATCTAGTCCATCTCTTGCAATAGGGAGCCAGTACAACCATGAAGAATGCAATTCTTTTGAATCTGTGTTGAACAGCTATGCTGTCAGAGTTTGAGATGCCACATTACTGTAAATTAAAATGAAGGACAGTGCAAGAATGAAGGTGAAGATATGAACATGCAGGCTGAATTGCTATGACGGCTATATCTAAACCACAGCTCTTGCACCTGATGAATAGGTCTTGGTGACCACTGTCATGCTAATAGTCATGTACAACATTAAGGATGACACTGAAATTGGGCTATACCCAACTAGAGATATGTTTTTGTTATCTTAAGTTACTGTTCAGCTGCTACTGTTGCAACATAACCCACTCATGGTGCTTTTAAAATAGTTTTGTACAGCCTTCCATTTAGTAAAATTTCATGGCTCCCAGTGATGAACAGATGGCAGGTATGCCCATAAATACACTGTTACTCTTAGCTACTGCTTTACATTATTATAGTCTTTCATCTGCAGATGTGTGACAAGCAAACAGTGCTGCAGGACATTCTACCTGCTCTGGTCATGGTAACATTAATGGCAATGGGAGAAGACTGTATATTTAACACCACTGCACCCCATGAGGTTTAGAGTGCTGCTATACAGTTGATCATATCTTGTTCAGTTGCAGTTAGTGTTGGGCAAATCGCGGTCACTTATTTTCCAAAGCAGATTGATTTCTGTGTCTTGAAGATGTCATTTAAGTTTGTCGTCATGTCATACAAAATGTCTCCATAAGTCTCTTTAAAGTTAGCATCATTGAGTGGATGGGGAGCTAAAAACTCACCATAGGGCTGCTTGCTCGAGCATGCATCTTTGCAGACAGAGGAAGCTAGTAGTGGGAATTGTAGTGGCCGTGCTACTAAAAGACTACCGGATAATTGTGTAGTATAAGCCTACGAAGCTATGAATGTAAGAATTTGTTAGTAGGACAGGTATGTTGATAGAGTGCAATACAGCAGCATAAAAGACAAAGTTACAGATATAGGTAAGCAATCTAGAGCTGTATTTGTAGATGTTTATTACAGTGGGGTAATGTGGGGGCAAAGCCACCCCTTACTTATATCTACATTCACTCCATGGTCACACAACTGTAAAGAAAAAAAATACGACACACAGTAAATAACTTCTGGAGAGCAAATGTAGACATCTGCAGATTTGGGGATACAACATAAGACTGACCATTGCAATCCACACTTCCTCTGCTAGACACACTTCCCCTAATAACTCCTTTGACAAGAAATTACGCCATTGCTTACTTTCTACACACTTCTACACTTTTTTGTGTTACTATTTTTCAGTGAAATGGGTTCAATCAAATGAAGATTCAGTGAAATGCAGGGAGCCATGTGTGTGTGTGTGTGTGTGTGTGTGTGTGTGTGTGTGTGTGTGTGTGTGTGTGTGTGTGTGTGTGTGTGTGTGTCTGTATGTGTGTTTGCATATTTCTGTATATATCTTGACATGTGTATGTGTTTCTGTGTATACATACACATTTGTTCCAGTTCCTCCAATAAATACACCACACCAAATGACATCTGATTATCTTTATTAAACTTCTGTAAAAATAACTTTATTGAACAATATTTTAATTTATTGATCACAGCATGAACATCCATATAACCATTTACTAGGGTAGCATATCCTCCCTCACCCTACCCAAATAAGCAGCGTCCTCACCTCTGCTCGCTTACTTTTACTTATCAAGCAGCCTCCTATCGCTCACTTTCATTCCCCAACTCATTGAATTAAACATCCAACACCAGAGGGGGAGCAGAAGAGTGACAAGCTTGCCCCTCTTCTCCACCTCAGAATCAATCCTATAAAATAATTGCACAATCCCCAATGTTCCTAAGAAAGGGAGGGAGAGTGGGTAGTAAGTTCAGACCAAAATCCGATCCCTTACCCAGTTACACTCACACAAAACCAGTTAAGCCCCTTCTTGCTCTTACCTCATATCATCCCAAACTTCCTACCTTCACAATTAAGCCCTTCCATCCCCACCATCCTAAACCTCCACTAACATCTTAAATCCCATAGCTATTCCTACCTGAGCCTTCCTTGAAGATGTGTCTGGACAAATTGTTTTTTTCCTATACCTCATTTGTCCCAATATCCTTCAATAAATATGCCACACCAAATGACATTTGACGACCTTTATTAAACTTCCATAAACATAACTTTATTGAACAATATTTTAATTTATTGATCACAGCATGGACATCCACATAACCATTTACTAGGGCAATGTAACTCCATTCACCCTAACCAAATAAGCAGCTTCCTCTCCTCCACTGACTTATTTTTACTTATGAAGCAGCGTCCTCACCTCCACTCACTTACTTACATCCATATAGTCATTTACTGGGGTAGCATAACTCTGCTCACCCTAACCAAATAAGCAGCATTCTCATCTCCAATCACTTATTTTTACTTATGAAGCAGCGTCTTCACCTCTGCTCACTTGCTTTACTTATCAAGCAGCATCCCACCACTCACTTTCATTCATCAACTCATATTAAATTAAACATCCAACACCAAAGGGGGAACAAAAGAGGGGCAAGCCTGCTCATCTTCTCTGCCAAACCAGCCTGGCACAGGCTGTTCCCCCTCATTCACTCCAAAAAACATCAGCAAAACCTCCAAACAAACCTAAATGTACACTAAATAAGTTCAAACCAGAATAATTCAGGTGTACTCCATCCTCTGTGAACCAAAATTGATCCCTGACATCAGCATCCCATTGCCCTACCCAAAGCAGCCAGTTGCTTAACTAGCCCAAATTAAAAAACTGATGAAACATACCCAAAGCCAAAATTACCACAGTACTAGCTTGACCACACAAACCACATACCTGGGTATAACCGCTTTAAAATAAACAAATCCTCACTTATCCTAACTACAAACTGTAGCTTCAGAATTATACCCAGATCATTACCTGCCAAATGTACTACCAGGATGCTAAGGAGCGCAATGCCACCCGAAACAGTCCAAACCCAATTGTGGGTCATCCAGCCTAATTGCAGTCCCCTGTTGCCACCCAGTGGATATAAGCAATGATATTTCAACAACAATTCTTCCCACCAAACTCCTTCCTCACCAAGCGGCAACATACAATTAAATAAAATCTTGTAATGCCTTACCATACACCTTCCTATTAAAAGCTGCCCAGGATTCTTGTACCACACATCTGAGCATTCAAAGCCAGCCTGACACACCTCACCAAGCAACACCAGGGGCTTGTACCACTGCCCTTTAAGCTAAATGAAAGTTAACACATTTCCTTGCAACTTCTCCTACTAGCATTCAATGCTAGCCAAACTGAAAATAACTTCAAACAGTTAACATCCCTCCTCTGAACATCCTTCAATTCTGTTGACCAGTGAGCCAAAAAACATTCCCCTCAAAGTTGTAAACAGTTGTATATCCCCTTGAACAACCCAGTTTGCCTGCCAAAACACCATATCATTAAACTACTAAACCTAAGCCTATCATAATGCCAAATCAGCATGTATCAACTTGTTAACCCTCACCCAGTGATGTTTGATTAAAAAAGGGGTCCATGAACCCACAAAGCACCCCAGGTAAACTGCCCAACATGCAAATTTCAGGAGTCTGAAGAGCTCCAAAGCAGCCTTAATCTGCCTTTGAACTTGGATTTAATCAACAGTGCCAACTCGCAAAGTAGCACAGGCCACCGATCGACCCTTTGGCGGTCTTGGCTAAGGAAAAATGAAACCCCACTACCATGCCCACAAAGTCTGAACCCACATCATGCTGCTTTGTCTTTACCCCAACTGTAGACAACCCCAAACTCCCCATAGACAAACCCCAGACCTGCTTCACCCTACCTCGACATACCTCATCCTCACCTGTTGCCACACTACTCCCAAACTGCATCAATTCTGACATGCCAAAATGAGTACCTAATAAAGTAGGATTACCTGCGAACTCATTGCACACCACTCCAGCATCAGAACATCCACCATAGCAACATCCATCACCTTTCAAGTCCACTTCCTTCAGGCCACCAACTGATGCCCACTCTACACTTCCCCATCTGCAAAAGAAAAGGAAACTGTAAATCCTCTACACACACATAAACCAAATGTCTAAATGACAACATTAGACACTGCCAAGGGCCTACCTTGTTCATCAGCTGCACAGTTGCTACCCTGCCTTTCATCCGCTATCCTCAATAACCTGGCTCTGCCATATCTCTCAGCAAATCCTTTTTCAGCCAGTATAGGAATATACTGCAGCAAAAATGGATTTATGACACAAGCAGCAGTAACTGAACCTATGCTTTTAAATGACCCTATTAAAACACAGAATGTAAATTGCAATACTACTCAAGCATGTTATGATTAAACACTGAAGATGAGGGATAATTTAAATATCAAAATACCTGGGTTACCTTGTGATTTCCATACAAAATCAAATACCATCAAATACCGCACTAAATGGGCCAACTTAATTTATTTTGTAAAACAGTCTTGGGAGCACTCCTGTAAACAAGCACTACAAGGATATATCTGCATGACCACTCTTACACAAATTAAAAGTTTAAGCAAAAGCTACATATTCATCTGTTAGAGAGTATGACCTTGCAGCTTCTCCCCATGTGCTGCTTTGTTGTACTAGCAGCTCTATCAGCAACATGTACCCAGAAATGAAAATGAAGATGCTTAAAACAAAGACTAAAATACCTCCATAAAATACCCATAACTCTCAAATGTACCTCATTCTGAGGAACGTTCCTCATTTGGGGTCATAAAAGTTCATGTTCCTTGACGTTCCACATTGAAAAAGTCTGTCACACATTCTGTGCTAACAATTTAACTGATATCAATGATAAATAGGACTGAATCATATTATTTAATTAAAAGGCCTTTTCTATAAATAAAATTATCACATTTTAACCATCATGTGAGATTCCTAGTTAAAGTTGGTAGTGAGCTATAAGTAAGTGTTCCACCTTTTACCCATTTGTTCCACATTATAAGTGGCAGCATTCCTCATCTTGGAGATAAAATTAAACCATTCCATACTTCTGCCAATATAGCAGATTATGGAGCCTGCAATGGCATCCATGTTAAAGGGCAGGATTTACCTAACATAACTCCCCATAACATTACCAAATTTACAAAAGGTTCAGATGAGAATCATGCAAGTAACAGCAGCACTCACTGCCATGGAAAAGCCACCATCTTCACCAACCACTCGTTCTCACAATAGACAAACACGTGCAGACATCTCTTTTATGGCATCCATTTACTTACTGCTTCAACTTACTGAAAAGGCACCATACTTAGCATTATGTGCATGAAACACACTTTTGACTGTGAACTTCTCAGTAAACAATTTAACGCAAAGTGGCACAAATAGCCTTGATTGTGACCATGCGGGTGAATGAATTTGAGTACACTAGTAAAATCACCGAAAGAGATATTCACTAAAACTCTGACCCCCACCACCCATAAACAGTCTGCCCACCCCACTTTGACACAAGCACTCCCCAACTTTAAGAGCAATGTTAAAGGTGAGACCCTATCTGTGCTCTCCTGCTAATGCTTGCCTTGCCCTCAATGTCTCAGAGAAAGTGATGGAAAAATGAAGAAGTGTTCCATCCCTTTCATAGGTTCTTTTTAGGTTAACTAACTTGCAGAGATGCTATTAAAAGTATTGTGCTTACCAATTCAATCCCTTCATATATTGCTTTTGATTTAGTGCCAACTTCACCCCCCTCTCACCCCCCAAAAGGGCCCATCTCAATACCAAAAGATTGCCAAATTCCGGTAATCATGGCCACACAGGTAGAAACCTCTCTCTCCAAAGCTAAGAATACAGCATCCATGGGATCAGATGACATCCCGGGCTGTGTAGTACATGAACTACAAAATGAACTGGCACCTCACCTAAGTGTCATGTTTAATCATAACCTCACTTCAGGCTTCGTGCCCACTGAGTGGAGCACAGCTACAGTTATCCCACACCACAAGGGGGGATCCACCTTGGATCCCAGGAACTACTGCCCCATCAGTCTGACGAGCCTGATCTGCAAAGGCATGGAACGCATTATCATGGAACTTATAAACAAAGACATTGGCAACCTTCAAACACTGGACCCCACCCAGTTTGGGATTGTGAAGGGCCGAGCTTGTCTCCTGAACCTGATTGACTTCTTCAAATTAGTCTCCAGAGCTGTGGACAAGGGTAAGGCAGTCCACACAGCCTATCTGGACCTTGCCAAGGCCTTCAACACCATCCCCCACTCTGGAATCATAGATAAACTTACTAAGCTGGGCATAAATCCCTACGTCACTCGATGGGTTGCCAACTGGCTTACTGACAGAACCCAGACTGTAAAAGTAGCCGACTCCAAATCCAGCTCCAGACTAGTGACAAGTGGAGTACTCCAGGGTTCAGTCCTGGGACCACTCTTGTTTGGCATCTACTTCTCTGAAGTACAGGCCAACACTAAGGGACTCTGGGTAACAAAGTTGGCAGATGACTGCAAACTGGGAGCCATTATTGAATCCCCAAATGATGTGGATATTCTACAAAAGGGCCTTACAGAAACAGATGCCTGGTGCCAGAGTCATGGGCTCAAGCTTAATGCCAAGAAATGTATAGTTATCCCCTTTGGAAAACAAATGTACCCATGAATTACCACATAGGTCGCAGTACACTAAACATCAAAAGTGTGATGAGAAACTTAGGGACACAGGTGGACAGTGGTCTCACCTACGATAACCACATTGCCACAACAGTCAGGAAATCCTTCTATGTGGCACACCTCATCACTAAGGGCTTTTCATCCAGAAAAAAGGAGGTAATTGTCCCACTGTACTCATCCCTCATTAGACCCCTTTATAGAGTATAATGCCCCATTTAGTATGTACCTCACAAAACATCTGCAGCAGCTGGAAAGGCCACAGAAATACCTTACCAAAAGAATCACAGGCCTAATGCAGATGCCATATGCTGACTGTCTAAATAAACTCCAGCTATACTCTGTGGCATATCGTCTACTCAGAGGCGATCTGTGCTTAACATACAAGACCATGTCAAAGCCTGAGCTGCTGGACATGCTCCACTTAAAGAAATCTCATTCCCTCAAAGCCACACGCTCCAGTGATCTAAACCTTGTCATCACAATGAATAAAACATGCTGGAGGGATAGGTTCCTGACCCGGAGACTCCCCATACTCTGGAATAGACTGCCCATACATGTCAAGCAGAGCGCCTCCTTGGCCCTCTTCAAAAGGAACCTTGATAATTGGATAGGACATAGGAAATTCACCGCGGGGATCATGTCAGTCGCCCTGCTGGACAGGGATCCAGGGAAGTAAATATCGTGGAAAGAAATATCCAGGGAATTGTTATGGCTAGGCTTGTAAAGGCCCTAGGGCCGATAGCCTTGTACCAGCCTATAAACCTATGAACATACAGGCTCTGCAACCCCCCAAATTGCCCCCAATTAAAGATAGGAATCAAAATCTTATTCCTTGTGTCTATGAGACAACCACATTATCACTATGCCCACCCCTTATTGTCTGCATTAAGGCAGCTGTCAGGTCTGCGGACTCCAAAATGAAGAACCCTCTCATGTTCGAAGAATGGACCTTAATTGTAAGATACAATCCATCCATTCTGCCACATCTGGGTAGTAGCAAAGTCCAGTTACTGCAAATAGCAGTAAACATGTGTGTTAGCCATACCTCTCAACTGCTAAAAGCCAAACATCTGGAGAAAGCTATAAATAAAAGCGGAACAAAGACCCAAAATGAGGGACAATTCTTTTTTTTTAAATATCAGTCTAACAGTCTTAGAAAGTTGATAGATATTAACAATGTTTTGAAAATGGACCAACATATAAGGCAAAGACCTGTGCATTTCCATGCACCTCTCAATCTCTTTGGGCAAGAAATCTGAACAAAGCCATAAATAAAAAATGGGACAAAGGCCAAAAATAGGGAGAATTTTAAATATTGCTCTTACAAATGTTATGTTTGCATGAATTTTTAAACAGTATGAAGCGTGAAACCCCAATGTATGCCATTATTTACTAACTTCAATCTTTAATGATTTGCCACTAATTTGACAGAAAACCACCATTTTTATGAAAAATGGACCAAACATATAAGAACAGGTGACACGTTAGTCACACCATGATGTACTCCTTCAAAACACATACATTAATAATATAACAGCAGGAGTGGTAATATGTGTATCCCCACCTCCCACCTCAAATCAAAATCAACCTTTATGCCCATGCCCCACGATCCACCACACCACCACACACCTCACCAGTATTAACCACCATTAAGGAAAGTCACCAGACCCAAAAAAATTCCTCTCCCCAGTGCGTCTGAAACTGCCACATGGTAAGCATTCTAAAGCTCCATTGTCCACCGCCTTTTTCACCTACTGCACTTCGATCACAAAAATATGTCAGTGATTTCTCTCTTCATTTTTTTCTTTTTTTCTTTTCTTTTTTTTTTACACATATCTAGTTAACCAGGAACAGTGCCATACAGCAGAACTCAGCTCCCCACCCCACCTGCTCAGGCTGACAAGCAAAAGCATAGGACAGGAAAGCCAAAAATTAAGTCAGGCCCTTCTCATGTCAAATCCAAGGAACAGCTGTGTCCCCAGTGTGCCACAAATCGGATTATCTGTGACAGTGCAAGCAATGAAGTACACAAAACATAAAAAAGAAAACAGTGTCTCAGCTAGAAATATTTCTCTAAAATTATGAAGCATCCCACTGAAAAACAGCCTTTCAAACCATCAGGAAAAAAAATGCTTAAAAATAACTTTTCCCTCTTTATGACAGGTTTTCTCTATCAGTCAGATACTCACTGATGTATAAAATGTTTTTTAAAATAACAGTAATAAGGTCTGTAGGGCTCAATAACCACATAAAATAAATATTAATGTATTAATTTTCCATAACTCATAGGGTTGCATCTTAAATGTATTTTTTAGTTTCATAGGGTTTCATACCTAAATAAAATGTGCTCAATCAGAGTAAAGCTCCACTGCAAATGTGCTGTGAGAAACAATTATTCACAGGTGCCTCATGGCCAATGAAAGGCTTGAACAGACACCCCAGCCTCATCTATACATAAGCTGAAACAACCACAGTGGAAGATCACAAACAACTGGACCAGAGTACCTCCTCAAAACAGCACCATCCCCAAGGACTGTCCAGCACAAACCTCTACCCTCAAAACAAACAGTACACAGATTCAACCAATTCCCTACAATAAAAGAGAAAGCACTACAAAACCACCACACACACTCGTGTCTCCAAGCAAATGTGCAACACACTGCACCACTCCACCCAAGAGCCACAACATGGCACCTTTACACAAACCACTTCAGTAGGAAAAGATACCAGAGTGCCCCAAATCAAAAGTTTCCAATGCCCCACAGTAGATTCTCCCACTAAGGAAAAGCATCCAACTTCTGAAAGCCACCATCAACTCAATGCTCACACTTTCATTCAAATCCCAGCAATATCAATTGGCCCATAACCCCCATCAAACTAAATAAAATACCTTAGCTATAGTTACAAACAACTAACTTTTATCTTGTAAATACAATTCATAGGGAGCTACAGTGATTAATCATGGAATCCACCCCCATGATGCTTGCTTCCAGGCCCTGTTCTTTTTGGAACCAGT
>NC_056739.1:931670714-931750714 GCF_019279795.1 Protopterus annectens
AGCTTCAAGACTCTGGAAGGGGTGGTTGAGGAGAAGGGAAGGCTGAATGAAGAGGTCAAAACTATAATCAGAGGGGTGGCAGCCAACTGGTACAGAGTGTCAGGGGTAGAGTATGACAGAAGAATGTGAAAGAAGTTGAAAAGTAAGATGTGCAAAACAGTCGTGTGACCAGTACTTCTGTATGGTACAGAAGCCTGGCCATTAGAGGCAGGGCAGTTGAAAAAACTAGAGGTGATAGAGATTAAGTGCCTGAGATGGGTGGTAGGATGTACACCGTGGAACAGACATAGAAATGAGGACATAAGAGCAGAAGACAAAGTAGCTTAATTGCAGAAAGCATCAAAGAATACAGATTATGGTGCTTCAAGCACATGTGCAGAAAAGCAGAAGTCAATCTGGTGTAGATGACTTGGGATAGACAGGAAGAAGCAAGAGGAAATTAAGGGATCCAGCAAAATGTGAATGCATTGTATGAGAGAACACATGCGACAGGCAGGCATGAATGTCAAAGAAAGTAGAAGTGTAGCAGAATAAAGAAAGATGGTGACATTGGACATGACAACCGAACTCCATGTAGAAGATAGAGAAAAGGGGGGTTGTTGATGATGATGATGATGATGATGACAATCACCCTGTATAAGCAATTCAATATATAGGCTGATGTATGTTAAACAGTAGGAGAAGGGGTAAGAGGAACATCTTGCATTGAAAATAATATTCATTTGAATATTTAGAAGAAATCATTAAAGACTAGGGATGTAAATTCTTGATTGTATTAAAAAAACAGCTTGTTATTGGATAGTTAGGTGATATAACACTGATATACTTCACTATCATTAACATTTACTTCACAAATTCCACTATAATTACCCCTCCAGATCATAACTGTGAAGCAACACTGTTAATATCGATCACATTTGACATATAAAATTGCAGTGGAGTTAATGTCCGGTGGCAGATTTTGAGTCAGCTGGTGAAATTGTAATTGTTTGAAAGCCATCTAGATTCTGAGTTACTTATTCAATGCTTAATTGTGGAAGGAAACTCCATCATCTTCCCTACCTGTACATAAACGATTAGGACATTTTTGTTTCTCTATAATGGCAGGATCAGCAATGCCCACCCACCTGTTACTTTTTATTAACTTCTAAGACTGCAGTAGTGCAAATACTTGTGATCTTTGTTAGCAGGCAGTCCGAACTGAAAGTGCCAATTTCACTGAAGTAGCTCTTTCAGAACTGTCCCTGTTAAGGATATTGTTCAAAGAACTACGCCTTGAACTATCAATGTGCTACCCCTGGTGCTACCCTTTGAAAACACTGATAAGAAGCTTTGCTGTAAGATGACACTGCTCATATATTTTTGATTTTTTTTCATAAAGGGAGTTTTCAAATGTTTTATTACATCTGTATTTCAACCAAGTAATATTGCATGCATCACTTGTAGTGACTTGATAAAACATTAAGTTTGGCACGTCTTTATTCTATGATTTATATAACTGTCTTTGCTTTTTATGTATTTGCAGTTATTTAATAAATATAAACATGTTACTTTTTACCAAGATATTTAATGCATTCAAATGTTCAGCTGTTTGGAACTTATTAATTAGTCAGAATATTCAACAATATGACCAGTAAAACAATGTTTGTTAAGCATGTAGGTTAACAAAAAGACAAAAAAAGAAAAACAGCTATAAAATAACTAATTATAATAAACTTTTTTGCTTTCTGAGTAGATACTCCATAGGTGGTCATCTACTTCTAGCATTCTAACACTGATGTGTTATCAGGCATAGCCTTCAAGACAGCTTATTGCAAGGCTGGATAAGAAAATTTTATTGAGCAATAAAAAGATAAATTGCTCTAGACATTGTCAGGTTGCTGCATGTTTTACATCCGTGGTATCTGCATGTAGCATGTATCACTGCAGGACGCTATTACTGTTTTAGGAGAGCTCTCCCACAAACACAATCAGCACATAACAGAAGCATTCATGGTATGTACAGAGTGGCTAGTGAACATACAGATATGGTAGATTGTTCCAACTCAGAAGACCCTGTTTTAATAAGGGAGAAGTTCTCTACAACAATAGCATTTCAGTCTATTTGCACACACTGTCATGGAATAACTTCTCAGCAGTGGCTTACAGACTCAAACACAGCTTACAGTCTAATACAGAAAAGAAAAAAAAACTAGGAGAAACCTGATTGAATTCATGAGTAAGGGATAAAACGTGCTTTGCTTTCTGGATTCTTTCATACATAAGTTCTAGTTTAATGGCAGCAGAGCACTTATGTTCTGGACTAATATTGAACCACCAGTTATTTTGCTGATTGATTGCTTTATTATTGTCTGATACAATTGCTGACAGTCCATATTTGTTTTTGATATGGTTAAACAAAGGCCAGGTCACTGAGGGCAACCAGCTTGTAGTCAATAAATTAAAGAGTACTGATATCCTAAATGAAAAAGTAGTTTGACCCACCACATAGAAATAAATATTTTTGGAGGCTTCACCCCATGCCCTCATATGCAGCACCCAGACTAATATAATTTATTCTATAACTATAACTTTTCTTGAGAAACAAGTAGAAACAGCAAGCTGCAGAAGTTACTAGTGAAAATAGCATCTGTCAGGACAATAGCACTTTTCAGCCTGATAGGCTTTAGAAATGAGTATTCTCAGACCATTTTATTATCAGATGTACACATGCCAATGGCTGTATCTTTGCAAGGACCCCATTTGTAGTACTGGGTGCAAATGTGAGATCTGCATAAAAAAGAAGCAAGCCAAAAGTATGTGTGTGTGTGTGTGTGTGTGTGTGTGTGTGTGTGTGTGTGTGTGTGTGTGTGTGTGTGTGTGTGTGTGTGTGTATTAAATGATGCAATTCATTTAGGGAGAAATCACTTTACAGATGTAGTAGGCAGATCTGCAACATCTTTGCAAAACAGACAGCAGCTTATCTCTGATTACATGTCCAGTGTCGTATTGTCGGGGCCCTATCTCAGTCACTGTGGCAATGATTTAAAAGGTTCAGCAAAGTGAATGACCATAAGTCTGCTATTTTCAACATGAAATAAATAGTTTTGATTAATTTGTAGCAATCCTGTCAACTCCCAAAACAGCAAAACAAGCATTTACTCAGATTGTCACTAAAATCTGACACCGTACTCAAGGAGATGAGCACAAGGTCCATTACAGTGATACAGACATATGAGAGCACAAGATAATTCATCTGTAATGGATGTCAAAGATGTGTGGGACTCAAATCCTATAGTCTGTTTCATATACATTAATAACCAGTAGCATTCAAAGTAGGGAGTTTGAGAAAGAAAAGGAGGGCTAAAAGGAAAATAATTACTTGAGTACTGGCACTATGTCCCTCACAAGCTTAGCCATTACTGTAACTGCAACAGCTTCAGCTATCAGCACCTGTTGCCCCTGCCATTTCTGTCACATCCACTCAACCATCATGCAGTTGATGAGGGTATGTCTGGTACTGTGTATGACAGGTTTGGGGTATGTGTTCCTGACACAGGTCAGCCTATGTTAGCCTAACCTGACAATCACCACCATGTGTGTCTACTATCCATATGGATGTCTGGCCTCTTGTACTGGTAGTGCACACATAGTCATAGTCCTGTACATTGGGCAGATGATGAAGGGATGAGCACAGCCCCTACCTGCGCAGTCTTATGAACAATAGGGCTAGGTACATAACACAGAGAGCACAGCAGTACTATAGTGAGGCAGTGCCTGCCACTACTATTGAAGTGGCTGACAATTGCAGAGGCTGTCAGAATTGCCAATGGTGGTGTTCAGAGGCCCTAAAGTAAGAGCCATCTGCCACATACACACACACACACACACACACACACACACACACACACACACACACACACACACACACACACACACATGCCCGCTGCTGCATGGGGACATGCATTGAGACACACATGCACATGGAAGTAACACTTAGAGTGGATGACCTACCCATATATTATTGTACAATACACAGTGTTACAACCATTGCACCATGGTGGCTTGGGGTTAGAAACTGTGTAACTGTGCTTGTGCCATGGATGACATCTGCATGGGCTGACAGTAGGTTGGCAATGGGGGAGTTCACAGCATGGGAGAGGCACACAAAATGGTATGGCCATCACATACACACACGCTGAAGAGAGCCACATGAGCTGTACATACAGAAACACATACCTAGTTGCCAATAGACAAATTAGTAACCCTACATATCCACTTGTATGTACTATACTGCTGCATACACATGACATGCTCCACATAGATTATATACCTAGGACATAACACACAACTCCTTACAACAGGTAGTCTTGCGAATTCCTTCATGGATGGTGGGATAACCCACCAGACATAGCAATTGGTGTCATCTATTGCTCCTACAAACCTGCACAAGTGATAGAATGACAGACTTTGCATCAGCATGATGTGTCAGTCAGGCACGATGTCTGATGCAGGAATGTGTGTCAGTATGGTAACTGTGACATATTTGGCAATGATATCACAGGTATGCTGATTGCCAGGGGACACAGACCATGTATAGGTTGCAAATATGCGGATATCCCATGTACCTCTGTACAGATGACTGGTATGGGCTGTATAGTGTTACCCGGTACATGTGAGCCAGATGCCATTAACAGAGTCTTTAAAGTAATATAATGGGTAGGGGGTCAACAGGCTTTAAAATGGTATAACCTACACACACAACAGCCACAGGAGATATCCTTCACACACACACTACTTTAGTTGTCAGTATTGTGATTAGAAGCCCTACCTATCCGAGTATTTCCATTATAGTATTACGCAGTTATTGCACACTCCACAGACCTTGGAGGGCTAAGTGTATGCAGGTGCATATAAGGTGAATGACATCAGCAGGCCTTATAAAGTAGGGCAATAGAATGTGTACTGAGTGGTACATGCCTCAAAATGGTATAACCAACACACCCGGAGGATATAATTCCCACCCAAACACAGACACACACACACAGGGATGATGTGATTCTCACACACACAGTATCACAGTTGCCAGTATTGAGTTTAGAACCCCTACCAACTTATTTATGTGTACTACAGTTTTAAACAGTTATCACATGTGTCACAGAGCTTATAGGATTTTATAGTGTTGCAAAATATGTCTAGGGTGATTACATCAAGAGCCCTTGTAAAGTATGGCAATGGGAAATTTACTGGGTGGGAAGGGCATCAAAATGCATTACCCTACACACACACACACACACACACACACACACACACACACACACACACACACACACACACACACACACACACACACACACACACACATGCACACACATTTGGCGCAACTGACTGTAGAACCCCTGCCTATCTAGTTATCTGTACCTTACTGTTACTTAATTACACGTGCCATGAAGCATATAGGGCTGAGTGCTATCCAAAGATACTTCTAAGGGCAATGACATCAGCAGGACTGCTAAAGTAGGGCACTGGGAAGTGTTGTGGGTGGGAAAGCCCTCAAAATACTTCAGTCTACAAACATACATACTTATAAACTCTTGTACATACACACACACACACACACACACACACACACACACACACACACACACACTTGCCAGACTTGAGGATAGAACCCCTGCCTATCTAGTTATTTGTACTATAGTGTTACGTAGTTATCATATATATTACAAAGCTGATAAGTGCCCAAAGGTCCTTCTAATGTGAATGACATTGGCAGGACTGCTAAAGTAGGGCACTGGGAAGTGTTGTGGGTGGGAAAGTCCCCAAAACACTTCAGCCTACAAACATGCACATTTGCCAGAACTAGAAATAGAACTCCAACCTCTACTTATGTGTACTATATTGTTACATAGTTATTGCACATGCCACAGAGCTTATAGGGCATGGACTGTGCAAAGGTACTTCTAAGGGGCATGACATCAGCAGGGCTGCTAAAGTGGGGCACTGGGAAGTGTACTGTGTGGGAATGGCTTAAAACTATTTCACCTACAAACAAACACACACTCACTTGCCTGGACTGAGATTAGAGCCCCTTCCTATCTGGTTATTTGTACTATAGTGTTATGTAGTTATTGCATGTGCTACAGAGCTTACAGGCCTGCCAAGTGCCAAAGGTGCTTCTAAGGTGAATGACAAGGGCAGGACTGCTAAAGTTGGGCACTGGGAAGTGTACTGCGTGGGAATGGACTATGACCATTCAACCTACAAGCAAACAAACAAACAAACAAGCAAACAAACAAACAAACAAGCAAACACACAGACTCACACTCTCACAAACTTACATTTGCCTGAACTGAGATTAGAACCCCTACCTATCTAGTTATTTGTATTATAGTGTTACACAGTTATCGCACATGCTACAGAGCTTACAGGGCTGACAAGTGGGCAAATGTGCTTCTAAGGCAAATTACATCAGCACGACTGCTAAAGTTTGACACTGGGAAGTGTACTGTATGGGAATGATCTAAAACTGTTTCATCTACAAGCAAACACTGACACACTTACATTTGCCAGAACTGAGATTAGAACCCCTACCTATCTAGTTATTTGTACCATGGTGTTAAGTAATTATCACACACCCTACAGAGCTTACAGTGCTGATAAGTGCGTAAAGGTAATTCTAAGGTGAATGACATCGGCAAGACTGCTAGAGTTGAGCACTGGGAAGTGTACTGTGTGGGAATGGCCTAAAACTGTTTCACCTACAAACAAACAAGCACACACTTACACATTTGCCAGGATTGAGATTAGAACCCCAACCTATCTAGTTATTTGTACTATGGTGTTGTACAGTTATCACACATGCTACAGAACTTATAGGGCTGACAGGTGTACAATAGTACTTCTAAAGTGAATGACAACAGCAGATCTTGTGCAGTAGGGCAATGGGAAGTGTACTGAGTGGGAACAGCCTTTTAATACTTAGACCTACAGAGACACACACACACACACACACACACACACACACACACACACACACACACACACACACACACACACACACACACACACACACACAGGCAGGTGATGTGATATTATAATCCCCACCTCAGTACTATTACAAAATGGAGCTCGCCTTCATGCTGGCACATGTGACTGGTAACAACCGGTATGCCACTGTCTGCAGCAGGACATCACTTATACCATTCAGAGTATCCGTGTGTGTGACTGACTCCGTTTGTGTCCCTCTGTGTCTCTCTCTATCACTGTCTGTCTCTCTCTTCCCCACAACTATGTGTGTGCATGCTTGACATATTGTCTGTTGCTCACATATATGTCTGTGTATCACACACAACAAGTGCAAATATAGCACATATGGGCCACCTACAGCTAGCTGAGGTTAATCCTGTCTGACGGGTTTGTGTAGGGACAGTTAAAGTGTACGTAGCTGTCTGTATGTAACAACATATGTACACAATACAGTTATATAGTCTGATGTGGGTTCCAACATGACCTGTGATTCTCTAAGTGTAGGAACATGCACAGTGTGACCTTCTATAGTGAGGTTGGGACTCCATTCCAGAGATAGGTGTACTCTGGTCTGGGGTTTTGTGTGCTACAGCCATACCTCTCAAAAGTGAACAGGACTTCTGTTTTAGCAGACATTTTCAGACAAATCTGACATCATTACCTAATGACAGACATCCTCAGATCATCACAGAGCTTTACCAGAGGAATACAAGCTGTATGATGCACAAACCTATATTATGAGCCCGACTATAGACATTCTTGCCCAAAAAGGCCAGTTGAGAGGTGTGGCTACAGCTGGTTGACTGATGAAGCTGTGTAAACAGTCCAGCAACTTGATGATATACAGGCTGGGGATCTCCTGCTTGTGTGGTATTCTTCTTACATGAAAAGTCATATCCTGGTGTGGCCATGCCTCTGAAATGTACACTTTATGGCAGATTGTCCAGGTGTAGCTGGCATGCAGATTAGGTGGCACCGCAGTTCTTGGAATATGGCCCTGTCAACCACACTACTGTACCTAGGCCCCTATGACACAACAGCCGGGATAAGTGCTAGCCACATCCTGACTGTATTAACCACACGTATACATAGCTCATTGACCCCTCCATATTGTGGACATGCAACAAGTTATGATGTAGATTGGGACAGGCCTGGCAATTTGTGCTCTGCTGCTATTTCTCTACAAACATACATGTTACTGCAGTTCTATGGGAATATGTGTGTGGGGCACACCCTGTCAACTATACACATTTGCACAGACTGTGCTGATATTTGGTTTACATTTTGGTTTCATTTAGCATAGTATTGTGCCCTGTCTTGGAGACTAGTGGCGTATCACTAAGGACCACAGGTCAGATTGTAATGGCATATTTTGAGTTTCAGACTTCTCACCCTTCAGAGCTTTACTGTAACTGCAACATCTGCAGTACTATCACTGTGTAAAGTCTGTATGGGGGTATTTCATCATTGTCACTATTTCTGGGCCTTTACCAGACATTTTTAATGGTTTTCTACAGCTGGCTTGTTAGGTGAGGCTGAGGGGTGAGTATGGGACTCCTACAATGACATCCATGCCTGTGACCTATGATCCCCCCTTTAGTTGGCCCTCCACATATACTGCAATGGGATTTGTCACCTTTGGTACTACTGCATAGTGTGGGGAGGTCAGTATCAGGCAAACATTTCCTAGTGTCCCACATAGCTGTCATTTGTCTGCTGCTATCCCAGTTGGCCACCCCATTCCCTTGCATGCATGTAGCGATACCATAGCTATGCTATCAGAGCATACTAATCCATTAATTTATTGTTAAGAAGACTGACTTACCTTGTGCCTGTGGCAATTGTGAGGACAGTGCTTGAGGGCTGCATATGTCAGATGCATGCAGTACACTGCCTATATATGGTAAGTTACAGGTAGTGTGATGTGTGTGTCATCCATTTTACTGTATGTGTGAGTCAGAGAGAGGTGTCAGTCCCTGGGTCCCTACAGTGTCAGTGTGTGTGTTATGTGTTTCCTCTTTGCCAAGGCCAGGGCATACTGGGCACCCCTCCATCTGCCTACAGGGGCTGGCTTAGGGGTTTCCTCCTCTGAGTCCCTCTGTGCCTGTGGGGACCTTGGCAATGGGGGGGGGGCTGTGTGGCCCTTCCCTATGCTATTCCTGCTGCAACTGTTTCTGCAGGACCATATTATGTAGCATGGCACATAATATGAACACGTGTGCATATTTGGCTGAAGAGTACAGCAAGGATCCACCAGATATGTCAAGGCAGTGGAACCGTGACTTGAGTATCCCAAACACACTCTCTATAATAATCCTGGTTTGTGTGTGTGCCTCATTATAGCGTTCTTGATTGGGTGTGTGTGTGCATTTCTGATGGGTGTCATCATCTACAGCTCCAGTGCATAAACAACATCCCCCACCAGCTGGCCATATGGGATGTCCCCACTGGCAAATGCCTGGTACAGTTGTGATGAATGCCAGATGTGAGTGTTGTGATAGCTTTCAGGGCTGACAGCACACACATTCATGATAATGCCCTGGGTATTGCACATGACCTGGCAGTTGATGGAGGGGAAGCTCTTGCATTTACTTAGACCCTACCCTGTTCATTGGGTGGTGCTGTGATGTGGATGTGCATGCAGTCTATCACACCCAGTAAATCTGGGTAGTCTGCTACATGGTGGAAGAGATGCATATTGATGGTCCTTTCCTCACGGGTGTTGGGGAAGTAAATGTTCTCACCGGCATGTGGTAGCATGGCATCCAGGAAGTGGTAGATTACCCTGGATGCAGATGCTTGTGAGGCCCCCATCATGTCCCCAGTAGGTCTTTGGAAAGTACATGTAGCTAGAATTCTTGAGGCTACACATACCTTGGTATCCACTGGGATGGGTTCCCCTCTGTTGGCTCTGGGTCTGAATTGAGGCTGACAAAGCTCGATGATTCACTGAAGTATGTCTCTGTCCATCCTGTAGTGCTCTACTATCTCCAGATCATGTAGTCCCTGATAGGTTACCCTGGGTCTGAACACTCTTCTCCTCCTCCTCAGTCTGGGGCGGTTGTCAGCATTATCTTCCTCACTGCCCTCAGCCTCTAGCACATACTGATAGATCAAAGCAATGGCAGCCCCTAACTTTTTTTGGTTAAAATTCCCCCACATGTATACACCAATGGTGCAGTGTTTGTGGGAAAAAAACAGACTGAAAGGTGTTTGCACAGTTTATACTGTTGTGCTGCAGATGCTGCCTGTATGATTGGCTGGCTATAATACATTCCACCTGCTTGCTATTTTATTTCTACTTGATTGCTTTTATTCTGCTATTTCCCCCTTTTTCCCCTTCCCATTTTCACCCTTTTAAGCCCAGAGGTGTGCTGTGGAAACCCACTGCCCAAATGTAAATAGTCCTGCTATTTTTGTTTTAGACATGGTGTGTGCCATGCAAACCCATTTAGCTAAAGTAAACACTTTGCAATAGCAATGGCCTTCCCCTGACCATGAACACACTCTTCATTTCATGGAATAAGTAACTACAGCCCCGGACACACCCCTTGCTTAGCTGTGCTTAGCTAAGCTCAAATTGGAGCCATGAAGCTCCAATGAGTTTACACCAAGCATGTCACACACCCATTTCATGTCAACTGCTCCTTCTGCTTACACCACTGCCTTATAGCTCCTACGCGGTTAAGTGCAGCCAGAGACTGGTCTCCCATTTAGTGATTCAGTAAAATTTGCACATTTGCATACCCCGTTGCCTTAGTCCCTGGTTACATCACTACACCACAGCCTTCCTCCTTAGCAACCAGTGTTACCTGTTATTGTTTTGATTCTGCATGCCATAGACTATAATGGCAAAATGCAGATTTCACTTAAAATTGTCTTTTCACAATTTTCATTTTCGGCACTATCCCGTTTGCGCGCCGCTGCCCTATGCTTAAACGGCTGAAATCAGCCAAAAAAAACTTTTATTTTTATACTTTTGCAACACTTTCCCATGCCAATGGCCATAGTATTGGCCCTTGGCATGCCTAAGTATTATAATATATGCTTTGCTTTGAGCTGTCATGCCTCCATTTTGATTTTTGCAGAAATGTATGCGGGTAGTAACTGAATACATTTCTGCAGCAGACACTATTCTGGCACAGATGCCTTCCTGCTTACTGAATCACTAATTTACCTCATTTGCATGTTTTTACCAGCAAATGATGTGATTAGCATTATTCAGTGGTGTCCATGCCAGGATAGTGCAGCCAGGGTCGTGCATGCCCCCAGCCTTGTTTACTGGATCGTTGGGTGGCCATATTCTGTGCAGCACCTGCTGCACTATTCGGACATGGCATTTTGCTGTTATTGAATCAAGGGGATTGTATATACTCAGGCAGATAAGGGTGGTGCCATAGAAGTAGTACTTAAATAGACTGCTTGTGACAGTCAAGCAAATTCCTTGTTGTTATCTCTGGAACCGACTTGTCATTTTAAAAAGTCGGCTACATTTTATTCTAAAAAAGGTGCTGTTGATCAAGAGATTATTTATGCTAATTTGCAAAAACAGTGATGATCCCATTAAACAGTATTTCATTTTTACCCCAAATTCATAAAAATATTTAGCCAATCCTAGGAAGATCAGTTGTTGCAGGCAGGGGAATCACTAACTCAACCATTGTAAAGATTGTTAGAGGGGTATTACATTTCTTTTTCTGGTTCATTCCAAAAGCAAACAAGCTACTGAAGTTTTATAACTGATACAAAGCATACTTTTATATAATATGTCCTCTCTTGATATTCAGTTATTATATACCCCAATAACACAGAATTTTAGGGTACTGGCTTTAGAACATTTTTGTCTGTCTGTATGCATGCTGCATTCTCTATTACATTAATTTTTTTCTTGATTTACTGAAAATGGTTCCTACTATGAATTTTATTTTAAGTGGAATTGTTACTTAAAACAGAACTGCACAACAATAGGATCTGCTTTTTTCTCTCATCTATGCTGATTTATTTGTGGGTTATTTTGAGTTACAGTAAGTAACTGATATATCGCTTCCCTATTATATCAATGAAAGTTTAGCTTGTCGAAATGCCAAACATCGACAACTAAACTCTGAAACGGCAAAACTGCGAACAGCCACCAAAGCAAATTTTTTCCCATGGAAAAAATTTGTTTGGCCGATGGACACCACAAAAACCTTTAAACCTTAATTAAGTGGGGGGTTTCACCTACCCCACTCCCAACTAAATATACTAACTCTAAGATCGCTCTATATTATGGAAAAGGGCAAATTCTCGGTAATGGCGAAGCAAATATTTTCCCTGAGAAAAAATTTGCTTAGGTGGCCGTTCACGGTTTTGCCGTTTCAGAGTTAAAATGTCAATTTTTGGCATTTTGACAAGCTAAACTTTTGTCTATATAATAGGGAACCGATATATGCAATAATTAATTTCTGAGATGCTATGCCATGGAAATTCTACCTAAATGTTTGTTGGCTGTTAGGGAAGGGCAGGCACACCTCTCCAAATCAGTTATGTATCTAAATAGCAATGTTTGTAGAATCACATTTGCATGTACTATTGATTTGTTTGTCAATAATTATCTTGATGTAACAACTACAAAATTACTAGATGGTTCACTTTCTACCACCATTTATAAAAATCTTTCCATTGCAATTCATTATGTTATACTATTGTACTCTATAATGTTAAAGAATATACCTATTTCCTCATTTATTTATTTTTTATAACAGAAGAATTTTAGCAGTTATGCTGATTTTGTTCAGGAATCAACAGCTCTAAAATCAAGGAATATAAGGCGAGCAATATTAAAGTAATAGAAAGGATGGGAACCTTTCCATAAACACAAACATTTCATTATAAATCAAGAACAAGGGCTGGTGTGTATGAACAAAAAGTAATGTTTACGCAGCTGCATATGGCAGCAACCCATGTAAGTCTATGAGCCTTTGAAGCAGAGGAAAATTCTGCAGAACTATTGGCATTTGCTCACTAGTTATCAGTTACTTTTGGCAATATTTTTCTAGATTATAACCTTCTTGGGCATACGTGAGGGGATGTGTGTTATTACACACAATCTTTCCTGATGAAAGAGCCTCTAACAGGATGCCCCCCTTATGGCCATTCTACACACTGCCATAATATTTGCAAAACATATTTCTTTTCATCAGCTAATAGAGCCATGACAGAGCTGGATCCAACACTAGGGGACCTATGCAGTTGCGTAGTGCCCAATGGCTGGCAGCAGCTATAACACGTAATTAAACAAAAATATAATTACATTTCTTCTTTAAGAATGTGTGATTTCCTTTATAAGGAGGTACTCTGCATTTGCATGCAAATCGTTAGTAGAGTACACAAACAGCAATGCAGATTTAACACAGGAACTTGCAACCATGAGACAGAACTGTGAGCAATGGAACATGCGTGTGTGTAATGCCCAAGTTAAAGGAAGGCAGGTACAGGGAACAAAAACCTAAATCCTCTAACCACCTAGCAGACTGCAGCAGGGGTGCATTTTCAAGGAACTCTGAGCTTCAGTGCATTTTCAAGTGATGCGAGCTTGTTGCTCATGCTAAGTCTCTTCTCAATGTGCAACCATTTTGTTTAGCAAATGGCCCTCATTGTTTGTGTTATAGACTTCAAAAGCAGTGTTAGTAGCACTGAAGATTATATACTGCCCTTTGATGCCAAAGGCTGTGGGTTCTACTTCCACACCATGTAGATGGATTGCTGATACTGTGATTCACTTTAAGGGGGGGGGCTGCGCTGCCCTCCTATGGTTGAATAGTCTAGCAACTTTGAACCTGCTGTCAATTTGCCAGCCATTCCCTATTGCAATAGTACCTGACTACTAATTTATTTTAAATAGACAATGTATTCTTCAAGGGAAGCAGCACTTTGTTTTGTTTGTTTGTAGATGAAACACTAAAATGCAAAGTTGTTTGCCAGGAGCAACTTCTTCAATGGTCACAGATGTCTTTAAGGTGTAATTATTCAAATGACTTTTACAACTGCAGAGATTGTGCATTTTGACTGATATTGGTAGATTGTAATGACAAGTCTGAGTGGGCTTTTATAGTTGAAATGTTCTGTAATGGGTAGTTTTCTCATTATTGGTTTATATGTTCTGTTTCACTGCTTACTGGAAAAATGCTAAAAAGTACAAATTTAGAACACACTTTAACAAGTGGTGCTGTATTATATAAGGATATAATCTGATAAAATCAGGAAGGTGAATCAAAGAAGACATGCATGCATGGCCCTAAAAATGTGTGCAAGGGGCCTATGTTTTGAAAACTGCCCAAAGGTAAACTTAATCCACCACTGATCAGATGCATTTTTATTTGAATGTGGGTTTCAATGCAGTTTTAATGAATGTGAGTTTCAAGGGCAGGCATATTGTTCATGTTAAGTCTGTTTTCATTGAGAGACTGTATTGTTTTGTTTAACAAATGGCTATCAATGTTTGTACTATAACATTTGAAATAAAAGTTTTAAATTAAATCCAAATATCTGTAATCATTGTAGACACAAAGAAAAATTATGTGCATTGGAAGATTTGAACAGTGATCATGCCTCTCGACCTCTTAGTTACAAAAACAAAATCACCACTGATTCTAAAGATAACCACAAAGCATTCTACAGCTATGTCAAGAATCTCAATGGCAACACTCAGATCTGCTCTGAGTTACAGCACAATGGCACTAAATATACAGAACCAGCTAATATTGTCAACATCCTGGCAGATAGGTTCAGTGCTAACTTTACCTCTCTCTCACCCCCTAAAGGGCCCATCTCTATACTGGAAGAATGCAAACTTCCTGTAATCATGGCTGCACAGATAAAAAACACACTCTCCAAAGCCAAGAACACAGCATCCATGGGACCTGACAATATCCCAGACTGCGTTCTACATGAACTACAGAACGAACTGGCACCCCCCCTAAGTACCATGTTCAATCATAGCCTCACCTCAGGCTTTGTGCCCACTGAATGGCACACAGCAATGGTTATCCCACTCTACAAAGGGGGAGTCTCCATGGACCCCAGGAACTACCGCCCCATTAGCCTGACAAACCTGGTCTGCAAGGCTATGGAAAGTATCATCATGGAACTTATAAACAATGACACTGGTAATCTCCAAACTCTGGACCCTACCCAGCTCGGGTTTGTAAAAGGCAGATCATGTCTCCTAAACCTGATAGACTTCTTTGAAGTGGTCACCAAAGCTGCAGATGAGGTTAAGATGGTTCACACAGCTTATCTAGATCTCACCAAGGCTTTTGACACCATCCCCCACTCTGGAATTATAGATAAACTCACTAAACTAGGTATAAATCCCTATGTCACAAGATGGGTTGCCAACTGGCTCACTGACAGAACCCACACTGTGAAAGTAGCAGCCTCTAAATCCAAGTTCAGATCAGTGACAAGTGGAGTACCACAGGGTTCAGTCCTGGGTGCTCTTCGGTTTGGTATCTACTTCTCTGAAGTACAGGCTAACACAGAAGGTCTTTGGCTATCAAAGTTCGCAGATGACTGCAAACTAGGAGCCATAATCAAAACTTCTAATGGTGTGGACAGCCTACAAAAAAGCCTCACTGAGACAGATGCTTGGTGTCAAAGCCATGGCCTCAAGCTCAATACCATAAAAGTGCATTGTCATCCCTTTTGGTAAAAAGTCTGTACCCATGAACTAACACATAGGCGGTAGTTTACTTAACACTGAAAGTGTGATAAGATACCTTAGGACACAGGTGGACAGTGTCTCTCCTTTGATAATCACATCACCACAGTACTCAGGAAATCCTTCTACATGGCATACCTCATCACAAAAGGTTTCTCGTCCAGGAAAAAAGAGGTCATTGTTCCCCTCTACTCATCACTCATTAGACCCATTACAGAATACACCGCCCCTTTTGGTATGTACCTCACAAGGCATCTACAACAACTGGAAAGGCCACAGAAATACCTCACAAAGAGGATTACTGTACTCAAACAGATGCCCTATGCAGACCGTCTCAAAAAGCTCCAGCTTTACTCTGTCGCATATCGCCTACTCAGAGGCGATCTCTGCCTAACATACAAAGCTATGTCAAACCCAGAGCTGTTGGACATGCTCCACTTAAAGAAATCCCAATCCCTCAGAGCTACACACTCTAGGGACCTAAACCTTTTCAATACAATAAACAGAACATGCTGGAGGGATAGATTCCTGTCCCAGAGACTTCCCATAATCTGGAACAAACTACATATCTATATCAAACAAAGCTCCTCATTAGCACTCTTCAAGAAAAATCTTGATGACTGGATGGGAGCTAGGAAATTCACCCCGGGGATCACTTCTGTGGCTCTGATTGACAGGGTCACAGGAAAATAATTTTCTTGGGTGCAAAAGTTAGGTACCATTTTGCTAGGCTTATATAGGCCCTAAGGCCAATAGCCTAGTACCTACCTATGAACCTATGAACCTAAATCTGGACAAAGCCATTAATAACAGTGGAACAAAGGTCCTAAAACAGGAACAATTTTTAAATATTGCACTTACAAACTTAGAATGTTATAGAATAACAGGTTTTGCATTAGCAAGAATTTTCTGAAGTGTATGAAGTCTGAAACTCAAATGTCTGTCATTATTTTCTGACTTCAGTGTTCAATGATTTGCCACTAATTTGACAGAAAAATCACAATTTTATGAAAAATGGACCAAATATATAAGGCAAAGATCTAGAAATTCTGTGAAAATCTGTACAGTTGAGAGGTATGGTTTATGGTAACTGGGGAGAATAGTCAAGAAATGGGACAATGGAATGGCTATGGGGGGATCCATGCCCTGCCTAGGGCCCCATTTGACTGTGGTCCACTCATTACATATGAACTACATCACTTGTTGAACAGATTGGTTAATTTATTTGGTGGTCTACCTGTGTGGTGCCTATCCTGGGTAAATATCATCCTCATGGAAGTAACATTGTATTACATACTACTGATACAAATTGTAAATATGACAGAAGTGTGCTCTTCACTCACAAAATCCAACATCCTACTGCTGTGTTTACTTTTATTGATTCAAATTGTATTAACTGTGGTAGATATATAAAAACCCAGAAACACAATTTATTGGATAAATAGGAATGAATTTGGATACTTAAACTTTGTGCTTAAATGAAAATACTTAAATTCACATTTAAAATAGCATAGCTACTTACTTGCAGACAGTGTTTATATATTAAAAATAAATATATCAGAAATTTGGTTGATATAACTGGCCACTACTATTTTTATTCCCCTTCACTGTTATTTCATAGAATGAAAGGCACCCTTTGGTTTAAACTGCACTCTGCAGAGCTGCACTTGCTCTAGATTTACATACCAGCTGCAAAGAGAGAATCTCTGACTGCTCATGACACCCTTTTTACTTTACCAGCATTTCAGCCTTTAACAAAGTAAAAGCAATTTCTGGCTGCTCATGGGCAAGTCTGTAAAGGCATTCAATCTAGTTTTAACTGCTGACAGCACCAAGGTGAATCCATGGTTGGTCCTAACCCCTTTCTCCCTTTTTACTTTCCTAGGAGTTCAACCTCTAACTTAAAGTAAAAACAATTTCTGGCCACTCCTGGGCAAATCCAACAAGGCATGTGTTTTCCTGTTCAAATTTATTGTTGAAACATTATTTCATATGTCAAAGTAAGGCAGTAAAGACTCAAAGCTGTCATACCCCTCATATTGACAGAGTGCACTTTAATAGCTCATTTACCTTACCCAGGGAAACAGGCTGCATTTACTCAAGGGCCTGCATGAGGACTGAGTCTCATTAGCTAGTTTAATAAGACTCTCACCTTGCACACTTGTTTCTGATCTTGCAGATGAACCCGCATAGCTATAAAAAAGTCTTAATTTTAATTAGGCTTTTCTCCCTTTTTTGTCTGATCTCTGCAGTGGATGGTCTCTGTGACCACTATACCCCCTGCATCCACCATGCACTCCTTCATGGATTGATTTCCAGCAGGGGAGGGGGTGAGTTTAGGGTCAGCACCACTGAGTGTTATTCACTGCCTTATGTATTCTCTGTGGGTCTTCCAGCTACCTCCAAGGAAGACTTCTATATGACCACTTCACCTGCTAATCAAAGTGATTTTAACACCAATTCCACCTTATTTCAGTAAAGTTTACCAAAATATTTTCCACTATTCTGTGTCTTCCCCTTCAATGCTAGGTTATAGAAAGAAAGTCACCCTTAGATTTAAATTGTACAGAGCTGTAAGGAGGATTTTTGTTTAATTTTATAACTAATAACATAGTTTGACATGTTAACCAATCCACTTTAAGTAATTGATGTAACTGATGTTCTGACTTTGGAGCATTTCTCTCTGTTTTCTCTCTTTTCTATAAATATATTAAAGTATGTTTATTTCTTAGAATTATATCTGATTGCTATGTCAGTTTATGTTTTATAATGGTCTTAGTTTGTGCTGAGAACTGCAATATGTTCTACTATCAATTTTGTTTTCCATTAATGAATTGTTTTTAATTAATTAATTCATTCTTGTGTTTAGTTAGGTAATGACAGTAACCAGATTTTCTAAAGGCCATGTTGTCTTTGATAGTGTTCACTATATATTTAATATGTTGCATATATTACCTCCTGTCACTGTTTAAAACAACAACAAGAAAAAAAGTCAACTGGCGCATTGAATGTTAAGCTTTATATGAATGTTAAGTGCTATTTCACTGAAAGGAATTACTGACCATTTTAGCTACTATAATACGATTTTTATTTATTTGGCTAAACATGGGCTAAACTCTTGGCTCAGCTCATAAGGCCCTCAGGGCCTAGTAACCTCCTATGATCCTATGATTAGACTACTTCCTCTCTCTTCTCTCCCTCTGTTTTTCATGTCTCTCTCCCTTTCAAAACTAATACATGTGTGATGATTGGGGAAGATGGGTGAAGGCTGCCAGCTAGCCAAATAGAATTTGATACATGATTCTATCATTTGTAAATATAAATGCAAAATACAGGCATGTTTCTTAAATGAAAGAAAACACTGTAAAATGTGAACTTCAAGATTGTAGCAACATTGCCATCTGCTGCAAGGAACACTAAGCCAGGCATTTCAAATGTTCTTTGAAACTGAAATTATGTTTTGTATGTTCTTTGATCTGTAGAGCTTGGCGTAATTTGATCTGGGCTGTCACAGTCTTTCTATTATTTTAACTTAAGGAATAATTACTGGAGTGTACATGTGAAATGTCTTTTATTGTTGTAATAATGTAGCCTGTTGGCCTGGGAACTCCAGACTGAGTGTCAAAATGATGTAATGTGTATACTGGGAAAACCTAAGTGTCAAAATGATGTAATCTGGGACGGCCCAGCAGAAATGTTTGAGTGATTTCAAAAAAGTATTGCTGAGAGAGAGACTGTCAGCATTTTGATCTGACTTTCTAACTCAGCACTGCCTTGCTCTGTGAAAGTAAGTTACTCTAGAAGTATGTTTTCTTGTAGAAATTCTAGGACTATAAAGATTAGACTTAAGTGTTTTTCTTTTATATCAGAACTTTCCTGCTGTATTACTTTAAGTTTCTGTGTGATCGCTGAACTCTTGGATAGCACTGTGGTGTAGTAGTATTGTCTTGTGTTTTTAATTATTTATTATTAAATATTTTAAAAACCTTTTACCTGTGACTGGTTTGTGTAGAGTTAAGTTAAGCTCTAGAGTACAATGCATATTTATAAAGTTTATTGTACAAGGCCACTCTAATAAGCCTTAGACTGATTAGTCACACTTACCAATTGGATAATAATAGTGCACAGTAATAATTGGACACCCTTTTAAGGGCCTTTGGGTAGCTGATAAGTATTAGTTGGTGGTGGCAGTAATTACTACCATATAGTCTGGGTAAAAGGGCACAGCTGGAGAACCTGTGTCAGCCTTTCCCAGGAATGTCTGTGAAGTTGTATAAATACTTATCTCAAAGTGTGTGTGGTGTGTCAGCTACCTGGGCAGGGACACAAAGCACTGGTGGGACAGAGAGGGTACTGGAGGTTAGCTTGCCAGCTAGGCTGAAATCAGGACCCTATAGCTGTGCCAGTGGGAGTCTTATTGGGGACCTGGGGAGGAAGGAAGCAACCAGCCCCAGACTAACTGTGATCTCTGTGTGCACATAAGGGAAATTATACTTTACTGTGTGTAGTTGTTATCCTTTCCTCTTATATGAGATGCCCTCCCTGGTGTTGGTGGTAAGGATTGAGGCTCCTTGATTGCTGGGCCAGGGCATGGCTGTCACAACATGTAAAAAGTTATTTCGTAACATCTTCTGTTATTAATTCACCTTCTTAACTTTCTTACATGCATTTTCTGTAGTTATACCTGCAGACTGCACCGAGGGAATTCCTGGTTGATCCTAACCCCTCTTTTTCTTTGCCAGCAGTTCATCCATTAAATCAGTTCCTGGGCATATCTGTCAAAGTGTATGTTCTCCTGTTAAAATTTACTATTGAAATACTATTTCTTGTGTTAAAAATGAGGCAGTGAAGGCTCAAGGCTACCACTCATCTTGGCAGAGAGCAATTTAGTAGTTCATTCTCCTTATCCCGGGGAAACAGGCTATATTTTCTCAGATGCCTGCATGGGGACGGAGTTTCATTAGTTAGTTTAATAAGAAGCTCACCTCAAACAGTTCTTTCTGATCTTGAAGATGAACATCCATAGATTTAGTCATTGAGAGGGGCCTAGTTTAATAGCTCTCAACCAATCAGGGACAAATCTATACAGAACCAAGGGCAATCAGGAACACTTTTATGTTGCAGATGTGTGTGTTAAACTGCATGTGATATACTAAATTAATAACATTCAACTGTACAGTGTTCTTCTGGAGAATGTTCACAGCTGTGACTGATATCTCTAGTCACATACACATATACTTGTGTTATGTCAGCTATATTAATATGTTATCAATATTGATTTCCCTGTTTTGTCACCCATTGATGTGGACCATTACCCAGAAGTCCTGGTATGACAGGTTGAGGTGCATGATTGAGCTGTAAGACTGTAAATACAGTGTGCCATACTGATATAGAACACAAATGTATACCAGGTATCCCCTGAACATGTGTATGTATACATATGTTCAGCTGAAAGACACAGAAGTAATAACATGGGTCACAAGCAGTCTGGAAAATAGGACGTGCATGTTGCACATGTGTGTAATATCACTGTCACTGCATACAACAAAATAAAATGTGTACTGCTACTGATTGTGGCATTGCCATGACACTGACATGGATACTACAGTAAGCATGCTTATCAAGTAATAATCAGAGAAGTGTACAACTGTGTTATGACACACTGTCCATGCCTACCACTAACAGCTATAGCAACACCCATATACACTGAATATCAAAGTGGGCATACCCCTGATGGAATCCCAGGTCTGTGTGCTGTATGCCAATGAGACCACAAAAAGTCATGTCAAAACGTTTCTCACCTCAAATGTGACCCATAACCTGTACAATTCAATTGAAGAAGAAACAAAGCTGTTTCATGGAATGTGAACAACCATTGCCATGTGAAGATGTGATATAACGTTTGAGTACAAACCAAGACAAGTATTATAAACCTTTATATATACTATGTACAATTAACCTGAACCAAGGAAGGAAGGAAAAAATTAATAAAATATATGAAATTAGTAACAAAAATTTATAATAATTAATAAAGTATAAAGTTACACATTAATTATTTAGGGTTCATTTTTAATGTCTCAATAAGAGTTAAAATTTTTTTCCCAAGGATTGTTTGTCCATATTTTAGGTGAAATTCTTGATTCCTTCACTTTGATTTCTAATGTCGCTGTTTCTTCCATCCATCTCAAGAATTCTTCCAGAGTAGGTTCTTGTGAAGACTTCCACTTTCTAGTTATACCTCTCCTTGCCACAGCTAGTATGGACCAAAGTAGGTATATATTTTTTTATTCATTCCAGTAGTATCATTAACATTTAAGAGGACTAAAGATTTGGTTAAAATAAAAGTATCTGTGAATATAGCTTGGAGAAAATTAATAATTTCTTCCCAGAAATTTTTATATTAATGCAATCAAAAAATATATGAGACCAATCAGCTTTACAGTTTAAAGAACATATCCAACAAATGGATTTATCAAGTGAATTAAATTTGACTAGTTTATCAGGTGTTATAAATGCCCTATGAATATATTTCCATGTAAATATTTTCCATACTTGTAAATTAAATGTTAACAGAACATAAAAGATTTGTTTTACTCTCAATAATAGATTAGTGTGATATCCTTTTGCTATGAAATTCCAATATCTTGCATTAGGGTTAGTTTTATATGTTATCAATATCTTGCATAATTTTGAAATTAGATTCACTCAATTATAATTATCGTAAATAACTTCAGATATTAGACTTATCAAATTTGGACTAGTTTTATAAGGAGAATTAAAGGGAATTAAGGAGAATTAATACTTTTACTATTAAGATCCTTAACATATAATAATATGCTTTGTAGTATAAACCAATCTTCTGACGGAATGTCATATTTATTCTGAATTTGTTGAATGTCTAATACTACTTGATTGTCTATACAATGTTGCCAACAAGTTAAGTTTTTCCCCTCCAATCTAGTTAAGATAACATTATGAATTTTATTGAATTAATTCTTTGTAGAGCTAAAGGGTATTATCAAGTCTAGCCAAATCTTAATATCCGTATTAGTATATATAAATCTTCCGAATAAATTGTAAATATTATTTATATAATTTAAGTTTGTTGGTTTAGTTATATTATATTGAATATTAACAGTCAATATGTGCCACATCCTATTATTTTGTTCTCTTAATATACAATTTTTAATTATTTTATTTTCATTTAGAAAAATAATAGTGTGCAAATTTTTCCATGTTGAAGAATAATTAGGATCTATCCAATTAATGATAGTTCTTAATATGGAAGCTTTTATGTATGATTCTATATCTGGAAGTTTAATTTCACCCATTTCCCATGATCTAATATGATGTGTATAGACTATTCTATTTCTTTTTGGATACCAAAGAAAGCTTAATAGAATTTCATTTATTTCTTTCAAGATTTTCTTGTTAGGTACTATAGGAATAGCTTGTGCAATGTAATTAATTTCTGGAAGTATTGTCATTTTTATTATTTGTAATCTGTCTTCAAATCTCAAGAACATTTTATTCCAGCTTACTATTGACATTTTTATTTTATTAATTATGTTGCTATAATTTGTGACTAATTTAGATTCCAAGTTATCCCATAGTGTTGTTCCCAAATATTTTATTATGGGAACTTGTTTTCCTATCACACAATTTGTAGTTAAGGTAAATTCTCCCTTTTTATTCAAATGTATATAATTAGATTTTCCCTTGTTAAATCTAAGGCTGGAAATATGATAAAACCTTTCCACTATTTCATCTAGTTTTTGTACTGATGTCTCCGAGACAAATAACGTGAGTAAAACATCTTCAGCAAATTACATAATTTTTTAATTGAGTTGACCATATACATCTATGCCTGATATATTAGAGTTGTGGTGTACTAATGAGGCAAATAATTCAATTCCTAAGGCAAACAGGATGGGAGACATCAGACATCCCTGCTTTGTACCTTTGGTTATTTCAATAGCCTTTGAGTTAAATTACCCAAGTTTTACATAAGCCAAATTATGTGTATAAATATTCTTTATTAATGTAATAAAATTAGTAGGAAATTCAAACAATTCTAAAGCCTTAAAAAGGAAATCCGAGCTGAACGAATCAAAGGTTTTTTTCTATATCCAAAGCTACTATTAGAGCTTCTTGGTTGTTTCTGTTTAGAAAATCTATGAGTGTTAGAATTATTTGTATATTGTCAAGTCTGTGTCTTTTATAAATGAATCCTGTTTGATCCTCATTTATTACGTGTGTCAATTTTTTTTAATTTTATTAATATTGACATGAAGATTTTATAATCATTGTTAAGTAAAGATATTGGCCTATAAGATTTACACTATAAAGGGTCTTGTTTTCTTTTATAATGGGTGTAATTAAGGAGTATCTCCATGAAACTGGAGTTGTGTTTTGTGCTAGAATTTCATTCAAAGTTTTGTGAAACAATGATATTACTGAAGATGGAAATATCTTATACAATTCATTAATTATTTTGTCAATTCCCTGTGTTTTATTACTTTTACTTTCCTTGATTTTTTGAGTAATTTCTTTTAGAGATATTTGTTTTTGAATGTCTAACTTTAACTTTTCTGGTATTGCCTTTACCTTTACTAATTTCAAGTCTGTTTGATGTATTAGTTATATGTGAAGTATCATTATAATGGTCAGAGAAATAATGTTTAAATGCATCTAGTATATCATTTATATCCGAGACCGTTTTTTTTTTCCTTCCTTCATGTATAATACTTGTAATATTATTTTCAATAAAATCTTTTTTTAATCTTATTGCTAAATTATGCATATGTTTGGGTGATACTGCATAGGAACTAAGTTTTAACCTTTCTACAGCTATATTAGTTTTGTGAGTTAGGATTTAATTATATCTATTAAGTCTTCCAATGCTTTTTATGATTTTTTTTGTGTGTAAGTAGATGAATTAATAGTGAGATCTGTAATTTATTTTTGGATGTTACATAATTCTAATTCCCACTCTTTTAGCTTGTTTTTATACCATGAAATAATTTTTCCATTTAGATAGGCTTTCACGGTATCCCAAAGATTAATTACATTTATTTCAGTTATGTAATTTATATCTAAAAATAATTATACTTCTGAATCTAACCAAGGTTTAGATTGTTTTAATTTTGTAATGTAAGCTGGAATTCTTGACATAAAAAATAATTTCTTATAATCTGTATGTATTTTGAGAATTAATAAATTATGGTTGAAAAGGGACAAGGGATTATGGAAAATGTTATTATTTTTGAATTTAGCTCTTGAGATATGAAGATTTATCAGTTCTTGTATGTGTCCCAAATCTATGGCCTTGGTGTGAAAATAATAATGAATTGTTCTCCTTATAACTAAATGTATCAATTAGATTTAAACTTTCTTCCCATTTCTTAAGTATCTTCCCTACAGAACTTATACGTAAATTTCTTTTCCTTGTGGTCTCTAATTTATCCAATATACAATTAAAGTCACCTTCCAAAATCAAATTTCCTTTATATACTCTAGTTATTAGATCCATGTCTTTTCTTATTGTCCCAACCTCAATACCTGGAAACCAATATATATTTACTAATGTCTAGGGTCTATTGTTATATTTTACTATTACTATGTCTAGGAGTCCTTCTTATCTTCATATTTGTAAATGATTTGAGGCATAGTGACTTTTTTTCCATAAAATTAAAGTTTCCCTAGTCTTTTTCTTATATGAAGAGTGAGATAAGATCATATATTCATTAGGATTCCAGCTAAAGGTGTCATTTGTTTTGAAGTGAGTCTCTTGAAGAAATACCACTTGTACTTTATTTAATTTCATATATCTTAATAAAGTAGATATTTTCCTTGGATTGTTTAAACTGTTAGTGATTAAGGATAAAATAGTCAAGTCTATTCTCAGTATTTAACTTTACATCATATTTGTTTTGTATTATATTTTGTAATACCATACCAAATGTAAAATGTGTAACTACTGTGTTAATAATTCTCATTGTAGTCAATATTTTAATTTTGGTCAAATAACGTAAAATAGAGTTTAGTTCAGGCCAATAAAAAAAAGACAAATGCCAAAATTACTTGTATAACGACAAGTATATAAATATTTTTGTAAACCCTCTATGTACATGAAGTGAAATGCACTTCCAGTCTACTAGATGAGAAGAAATATAACAGATTGCCTACCACAACTTCCTGCATGAAAAAAGAAAGAAAAAAAAAATGAACCCCTTTCGAGCTCCAGTACACCTTTTCTCTTATCTTGGAGATTTAACAATATTAGTTATTATTTCCCTATATAACTATTAATAATGAATTAACATAATGTATGGAAATGAGTATTGATTTGGTAATACAATTTAATTTTAGATTAGATTAAACTTCTTTTTCAGAATATAATTATCCTATCATGCACTACTTAAACATTCATAAAGTAAAATATCATTTATAACACAGTAAATGTTGCTTAACATTAGTTCTCTTTAGCCTGAGAGTAGTATATATACATATTAATAGTCTCCAATATTCTGATATGACCAATATTATGATTATGTCAGATAACCAGTCTCCTACATACTAAAAATATATAACTGAGTGAAGTAGATTTAGAAATGTATCAATAAGTGAAGATAAATACGGACAAGTCTACTCAGAACACTTGAATCATACTACAAAAACTATGTAGTCCATAGAATGAACTCTTAGAATTGTGTTCACTAGAGATGATAATGTAAATATGTTTGAGTGAACAATACATGTCATAAATCTCTACCTATCACTCACATGCTTTCAATTAGAGACAAATGAAAGCATATCCAGATTCAGTTTATTTTATGTCCACCCATGAATGTAGTTGTGACAAGTTAAAAGAAAAAATGAATAAAGACAATGTTAGATAATAGTGATTACTCACTGATGATGAAACAGAAGCAATTTGCCCTGATAAGTGGCCATGTGGGTGAGCAATTTATAAACTTCTTAATACTAATGCATAGTTATAATATCAATTCATATTATGAGAATATCATCACAGAATATTGAACAAAATACTAGTCAAGACAGAGCATTACTGAAGCTGTTCTGCACAGCCACAGTTCCTTAGAACCTTTATAATAGAGTGTTTATCAAAGACTGTGTCACGCAGCAAGATACAGGAGTAGGCAGACTCCCTTCTTTGTTATTAAATTGTTAAAAGTAATGACACTCTAAAAAATACAAAACCTATTAAGTTGAAAAGTGCCTTAAGAAATCTCTCTATCTCATATCTATTTAATTAGTGTTCTACTTGAATTTCTCATCAAGAATTACAATTTACAAATCTGTCTTATCTTACTACTTGAAGCAGTAGCAAAAGCAGACCATGAAGACATCTTCTCACGGGCTCTTTACTTTAAAGAAATAAAGATGAAATTCCAAGGTGAACTCATTTTACCAACCATCTCACTAAGAAACTGATAACCTTATTATTTAAACTGTTGTTAATATTCAGTAAAAATATGAGCTGCATAATATTCAGCTATACAACCAATGTCTGAAGAATTAAAGGTTGTTTATGTTATAAATCCCTGACTTAACCAGATATGTAGCATACAGAATATCATTTAGGATTTGCGTTTCTTAGGAACCTATGTCTGTAAATGTGTAATTCAAACAATTCCTGGTAGAATGAATGCCATCTAAACTACCTTATTATGCTAAATTATGTGCAATTTTACCATCGGTTTCCCAGTACTTCCCTGTCATCAAGGCAACTCCCACAATACATCAACAGGCACTCACAAGACTGTCTGAGATTCCAATGTTATGAGTTACAGAACCAAGGGTTAAAGTTTTGCTGGGGATAAATCAACTGTTCATCATAGAAAATAAGTGCACATGCCCACACAATTTAGTAGTGGAGTTAAACAACTACTTGCATGTTGGTGTAAGAATTTTGGCTAATTACCAGCATCTTTGCCACTTTACTGAAAGTTGAACCCCACTTACCAAAGATTACAAAGCAGTCTCAGAGGCCGTAACACAAGTCAACCTGTACTGGGGGTAAAGCACACCTCATACACACATGCCATAGATACAGGCAACCTGCATCAGACAGGATAGGTGGGAACAGTGGCACCCTGTCCACAACATTAGTACAGAGGGATATGCACATCAACCACACATCTGCCCACATCAATGGTGAGCATGTACATAATGCTGACTGATGGCAACAACAGCAAGTCTCCATGGGGCATGTGAGCATCAGAATTTGGCTCCTACATGAACTCAGGCATGTCTTCACAGCTCCATCATGGACTACAGTCAAACACAGACATGCCACCACCCAAACACCATCCACATGGAAGATGGCCACTGTCATCCCTCTACACAGAAATGAATGGAGAATGGTGGAGTATGCCATTAAATGTTCAACATTGGGGGAACTGGACAGGTCAGGGCAGGGAGTGTAATGCAAGATGTCAAAGCCATGATAGCTTTCAGTGTTATAGTATGGTCTGGATTATTTGCAAGAAATATACACTGTTGATCTGCATGTGGACAACCGTATGAGGTCCTGTGACCTTTTTTTCCTGTTTATGTCTTCCAGGTACAATGCCCCGGAAATGTTTGCCAGTGTTCACAAACCTTGAAAATGACACAGTCATCCAATTCCTTATCCAGCATCATACCATACTATTCAGCTGCAGGGCTGAGGATCTGCAGAAGAGGACTGTTCTGTGGAATGAGCTTGTCCACGGGATAAACAATGTCGATCTGCACAACCAAAATTATGAGCAGGTGCGGCATTGGTGCACTGATCAAATCTGCCATGCCCATCAGTGTGCCACTGCAGTTAGGAGGGACCAGCTAGCCACAGGTGGGGGTCATGCCATCCAGCCCACACTGACACATGCTGAAAAGCTCTTAGCCAGCATTGGGGCACCCACCCACCAGACAAGCCAGAAGGCTGAAGACAGCATTGTGGAGGTAGGTGCCACCCAAACAATGGATGAGGAGCATGCAGGTAAGGCCCCAGGGCACATTACTAGACCACTGTTGCTTATCCATTTTCATCTGTAAGCTATCTACATGCGTATGTCAGATAAAATAGTCTTTTGCTGCAGTGTAGTAATGAACAGATGTACATAATCTCTAATATTGTGGCTTTGTACTGATGATGTGCCGAAATGCTGCTTCTACCTTGTACCAATGCCACAGGTGTGGCTACTGACATTACTTCTCTCACAACTATTTAGGTCCCTTTGGTATACAACTGGGGCAACAGTCTGTAGCTGGTGTGTATGGAGTTATTTTGTTCAGGTTTGCCAATACACTGGCCATGTTATGGCCATGCTATTTGCCATGCACACATTTAGCACAACTTCCCATAATGCATGCTGCACATGTTCACTTTTTGTTGATGTTAACTGCACTGCATCACAGTGGTCACCATGGTGACATATCTGAAGGGTATGTAAGAGTCCTGCAGAATACCTAACAACCTGTCAGTGCAAGATGTGTGGACAGAGATGAACATAATGGTGGGACAAATGGCCTACAGTATGGGCATGTCTGAAACATTACCCTTATACAGTGGCTACAACAGCATATACACCACTATTACAATGGCAACTGTTCCTGATATAAACAATGGCAAACCACAATACCACATTCCGCACCTTTTACAACCTGTAATGTGATCCTAACATGAGCAATGAATGTGTAATATGGAATCCTGTTAGGACAACAAATTTGGGGAATACAAACTTTAACAAACACTGGAAGCATATGTGTGCATACACTCCAAATAACATATTGTACAATCAGCTTGTGATGTATTGACAGCATTCACTCTTCTTGAATACACACCAGTCATCAAGTACAGGGCCTGAATGTCATACCAAGTAATGGTCTGTTTTCCAAGAAGTATGTCCATGACATTTGTTACTCACCTGCAACAGAGGCAGCCATGGCTTTCACACATCTTACAAACCATGAAATGGATCCCATATCCAAAAGGTAGCACGCAGGAGTGGGAAAATTAGCCTTACCTCACCATTGCATATACCATGGCAAACAGTGCAGATAGTCATGTATGTGTGTATGAAGTATGGGACAAAATTGCTGAAGAAACTAAACAGATGCCCACTCAAAACAGATGACAAAAACATGTTGCAAAATGGTCATGGAGGCTGCCCAGTAACATGCAGCAACACTGAGGGACTTACAGGAATGTCTAGCAAGTACTGCTTATGCAGTACCTGTGTTTACAATTGTCTGGATTATACATAAGTGTGGCCTATGGGTTAGGGTAATCAGATGGAAGAGTTGTCCCACATGAAACATCATCCAGGACTCTCTACAGGTAGCATAAGCATAATATCAATTCTCCCAAAGGCATGTGTTGCAATGTGTAATGGTGTCATGAGACCAAGGCTGAAATTTACAGACAGTATTCATAAAGATACATGTGGTGCACAAGCAAAACCTCACTCCATCTCAGGGCCACCATCCCCAATTGTTAGCTTGCTGGTGCCAGTGTACACCTTTAGGTTTGCTGTTCATTAGCTGGAACTAGGCCGGTAGACATGGTGTTTGGAATTTGGAACTCTGCAAAATAACACTCATGTGTGACCCATAGTTGTCAAGCATCTGCAATAAGTCTGAGGATGGGGAGGGGTGTCAGCTTGAAGCACAACATTGAACTGAAGCATACATCCAAAGCTCAATAGGAATGGCTGTATCTGAACACAGTGAAGGTTATAAATTGTGCCATACATAACCCTGACTCTACAGCAATAGTGAAGCCACTCTATGACCTCCAAGGGCTGTGCAGACGAGCTGACCTTACAATCTGGCAGAGTTGGAGGACATTTGTAGGGCAGAGTGACCAAATAATGGCAAGTGAAGATGGGCCATGGTTCCAGGAATAGTGACTGCTGTAGTTCACTTAACAGGTGCTTCGGAATAGTGACTGCTGTAGTTCACTTAACAGGTGCTTCAGCAAACCATTGTGTTAAGGGTGTGCACATTTATGCAACCCACATATTGTATGCATCTCATTTAGCATCTGCACGGCTAACACATTTGTTTGATACTGCATTGGATTGCACAGGTCATATGTCACATATCAGGTGTGTGCAATGTTAACAAATGCAGTATTGTGGCCCCATTGCATCATAGAAGAGGCTGGCATGTCAACAAAGGTGTGTACACTCCTCATATCCACATTAAGCTTTGATGGATGTCAGTGTAACCAGAATTTATTGCACATACATACACTGCTGATGATGAGATCTGAAAATTAAAGGTCAGGCATTAATTATTGACATCAGTCCTCATATCATCCCAGATATGTGCCAGACAAACACATAGGGGCTGTGAGCAACAGAGCAAACATAACTGCCAGACATATACACATTCAGCAATGGTGTGTACACTTGTGAGGTATGGTGCACAATACATGATAGTGTGCTGTACAGGTGCACAGCAATACTGTGCACATGGGTGCAATGTGTTCCAGGGGAAGGGGCATCTCCTACTAACACAGCTCATGCATCACAGAGATGTATAATGTTGGTAGCAAGGATTGCGTATGGTTGCAGTGCATGCTGCTGAGTGCCATATGTCATGCATGTCAACTATTGGGTAATGAGAGGTCTGTGTAATATCTTTGTGCGACCTCATCTGTATGTGTGTGTGTGTGTGTGTGTTGTGCGTGTGTGTGTGTAGAAGTAAATCATAACATACAGGTCTTAATTTTCATTTCTTGTCTGCCCCTCACAGGTGGCGAGGTGGCTCAGGGTCCCTCCTGCAGGCAAACTGATGTTAGTGTCCATACATACTCTGACAATGATGATAGGCATAGTGAGACACAAGCAAGGTTGTCAAGGGATGAATCTGTGCCATTGGTTGACACCACACTTTTAATCATCCCATCCCTGCACACAGTCACAATGCCCATCCATACCCCATCACCAGTGACCATATATGAGGGACAGTTGGCAGGTGGTGGCATGGGACAGGAAAGTATGGTGACTATGGCAAGTGTGTCTATACACAGCAGCCATAGCCAGATGACCAGCGAGGCCCCACACAGGCAGATGTACAGGGGTGCTCGTAGGAGGGCTGCTGGCCATCATGTCCTTGGCAGAAGTGCCTCAGCAGATGTCACCAGATGCATGTTTCAGGCCATCATGGAGGTACAGGCACTTATGGAACATTACACCAGAGATAGTCTGTTCCTTCTGTACATGACTACATCATTGATCTTGCCGGTGCCCACCATTATTTCGCAGAGGTCATGGATAGACTGTTGGGAGAGATGGTGGGAATCCTCAACCATTTGGTGTTTGTGGTAGAGCATGTGTGGGAGTAGGGCATTGGCTACGTGGACATAGGTCAGCAACACTAACAGGTAGAGGTCTACATGGAAGTGCAACACCTCATGGCTGCTCCCGTAGTGGCAGTACCAGCACAAGCACTGCAGGTGGGGTGCTGTCCACACCACAAGGTAGCAGGCCACATGGACGTGGTCCTGGCTGGTTCCAACAGGGACGTGGATCCAGTAGACAATTGTCATCATCAGGGGAGAGTACCATATCTGGTCTTCTGCCTGGTAGTTCCCGTGAAACCCCTGGCAGGCACTGTTCCCATGTCCATGGCTGGATACGGTGAACTATACACCCTGCAGTGTATGGTCTGCAGTTGTCCAACATACAGTTGTATAGGGCAGCCACATGGCAGAACTGTGTGCATACATACACACACACATTACCAACACAGCTAGGGCACCTGCATACCTACACACACCACATCTGCACAGGCCATTTAATGAAGAACCCCCTAACTCACACACATGATATCAACCAAACGGCTTAACCTAGGCCTCTGGCAAATCCACACCACACTCGGTGCATATGATGACACCTGTGCCACATCCCAGTCATCCATACAATCAATGCAGGGACATGCTAATATGGTTCTGATGCACAGGGTGAATGTACTAAGGTTTAGCAATATAATGCTGTTTAACGTGTTGTCAGCTGGAATGTTTAATGCTTACATGTCAGGGTGTGTAGCTGTCCAGACATTGTGCATTATAGCTGTTATTAACACTGACTGATTGTGGTCTCCTTAATGCATTCTGTTTGTGTTCTAGGTGTCTGGGTGTCTGCAGGATGTTGGTTTGCTGTCCTTTCCTACAAGGGATTTGGCACTGTGTTGACACATTGACTGTCTCATATCCTGGGTACAGCTGAACACAAGTAACAGGTCGGTATAACAGTTACTGCATGTGCCACATGGCTGATAGGTCTGTGTGGTGTATACAGGTGAGTGCATGGTGGCTGATGTAAGCAGCTCTTCTACAGTGGACAATGGTAAGTGTACTGGGTGGCACACACCAAATGTTTGTGAGTAACACACACACAGAGGCTTTTGTGTTGATGCAATACACAGAGAATACTGTTCACATGGATGTACTTAATTTTGCAGAGAACTCATTTTGGCCTATGTAATTCCACCAAGACCAAATTGCCAAAACATCACATCAGTAAATAATCAGTCCACCAGTTTAATGTCACTGAAAATGGTACTGGCAGGGTATATGTCCTCTTTCCCAATGTATTGCAATCCTGGAGTTTGTAAACATAGGTGTGCTGGTGTGGGGGGCACAGCCCCCACTTTGGAGGGTGTGGAGTGGTGTAGAACCACACATAATGTGATTAACAACTACTTAACCTCTTAACATAAACTGTACAGTATAACAGCACAAGGGGATACCCACAACAATAACCCCAATGTGGATGGCTGTGCCCACAACAACCACACCCAACTATATATACCAACTCCAGTATCAATGTACAGCTGTACAGTGGGAAAGAGGGCATTTACACATCCATTACTAGTTTTAATGGAATGAATTTCCACAAGATGATTGCTTTGAAATGTTACCTTTTGCCATTACTTCTCAGACAAATGATCTCCTGGGAAATATATTTTCTGAAAACTTAAGTAGATCCCTTCACATGCACACACACTTACTTGGCAACATTGAGAGTAGAACCCCTACCTAGGTACTTACTGCTACTAATGTGTTTGGCCTTAATTGCACACACCACAGAGCTTGTAGGGTGAGGTGTATCCTTAGCTTCCTGTAAAGTGAAGAACATCAGCAGGCCTTGTACATTATGGTAATGAGGGATGTACTGGGTGTTAATGAACAATACATAGTATGACATATTGTCATATACACATTGACAAACACATACAGTCATAGACACATTTGACAGACCTGGGATTAGCAGTGCTAACTACCTTGTCAGTGAGTCCATACTGTTAAAGAGTTTTTGCACACAGAACATGCATCATTGGGCTGGATAGTGTCATCAGTTACCTGTATGATTGATGGTGACAGTGGTCCTCATACAGTGGACCTTGGGACATGTACTGGGGGTACCATGGTGTAAAGACAGTATACCCAGCACCCCTACCCCACATTGGATATTGTACTTAGTGAAACCCATGATGATGGTCTGACATACACACAATCACAAATTGACCAGGACTGCAATACAAACTCTTGTCTCTCTAATTAGTGCTACTACAGGGATATGCATTTATTGCACATGCCACAGGGATAGTAGGGTGAGGGTTTGTCATGGCTCTTCTAATGTCAACAACATCACCATCCCTTATAATGTATGGCAAGGTTTAGTATATTTGGAGAATGTGGCCTCAAAATGCTGTCTCCTACAAATATGCATACTCACATACAATTGCACACACATACGCACACACATCCTCACATCTGGCAGGACTCAGAGGATAACCCACAACTATCTACCCATTTGTAGAACAGTGTTATGCTGGTACTGCAAGCTGCAGGTAGCCCATAAGGCGAAGAGTGTAACAAGGTACATTTAATGTGAATTACAGCAGCAGCCCTTTCTAAGTATAGCAATGGGGGTTATAGTGGGTGAGAAGGCCTTCAGAGTATTTTTAACTACAAGTTTACAAATACACAGCCATTGTTATTCTCAGTAATGCACACAGACACATTTGTCAGTACTGAGGTCCATAGGTGCAGGTGCTCCTAGGTGTGTACCAGGCTAAAGCCCATGGAGAGATGAGAAGAGTAGGGCATGTGGGTACACTGGTATCATGCCACCTGACATTTGTCAGCAGGCCATATATCAAATTATTCCACTTGACTGATCCCCAGGGTGACAGTTAAATTCAACATCCAATCTTCTGGATTTCTCTTGAAGAGGGCCAGTGAGGTGCTCCAATTGACATGTATACAACATATATTGCATAGCATAGCCAGTGTCTGGGTTAGGGACCTGTACCCAAACATGTTGTGTTGACTGTGGTAGTCTGTTTGAAGTATCCATGGCATGTGGTGCATACAAAGTGTGGTTTCCTAGCTGTGGCATTCATAACACTGCTGGGCAAACATGTCAGTGTCAGTCAATCAGAGATTGCCTGTAAGCAGCCAAGATGAATACCTGACATCTGCACATTTGTACAAAGGACAGACAGAAATTAGCTAGCCAACAGGTTATGCATTAGGATGAATGTTTTGACAGACAGACATCTGAAACTGAGAGGTATGCCATTACTACGTGACAGCAGTCCTCAATGACATGTCCTACAAACATAGTAGTCTACAGTTAATATCAACATATCAGATCAATATCCAGTAGGAGATACTTAAAAACATACAGCTCAAACACCAAGAACACGATAGTCAGTACTCAGAGTCCAGCTTTGCATGCAGGGGTGTAGGCTTCCAGTACTACAATCTGCAATCTACTCTTACTTGGAAAAGCACTGTTAAAAGTAGTAACATAATGATACAATACATGCAAGTGTGACTGCATATATCTTGGGATACTACCCAAGTATGAAACACATACAAAGAGAAAAGATTGTGGTACCCTGTTATTTTATCAGACTGGAATGTGATCACTGGTTACCAGGGCTGAGCTAAGCTTAGCAGGTGTAAGCATTGCTGTAAATGCTAAGCAGATTTGTATACTGGTAAGCAAAGCCCACACGGTGTAAGCGTATTTTCATTTAACTGTATGTTAACACCACTTGACCCACGCAAATCCACCTCAAAACTGCCTTAACCACTCTGTATCCAACAATTCTTGTTCTACCGAGCAACACAATAAACAACCCTTGAACCCAGGACCCTGTAGACTATAGTGACAGCAGTTAATCACTAAGCCATCTGAGCTGCAAAAATATCTATTGCTTTTTCAAATATATAATTCAGTACATGTACTAAATAGTAGTAAACAACTGCTTTGACTACTGTAATTGTTTACTACTTGTTGAAAAGAGTGTTGAATCAGTCATGTTTTTATATCTAAATATACACATATCAAATAAATATGGTGGGATACATCTGAGAAAGTATATACAACAATCATGTTTGCACATAACAAGGATATGGATATATATATATATATATATATATATATATATATATATATATATATATATATATATATATATATATATATATATATATATATATATATATAGACACACACATACATACACGCATATGTATGTATGTATATATATATATATATATATATATATATATATATATATATATATATATATGAATATGGATCTAGGACAGATGGTCGAAAGACTAACTGGCCGAATCCAACCCTACCAAACACAGTTTACCAAAACTGCTTTCACCGAAAAAGCAATTTTGATAAATGGAAGGTAAAACACACACACAAACAAAAAAAACACACACAAACCATGTTTACGCAGGGGGCTTCACCCCCCTGCAATTCCCACACCTCCCTACTTTTATATTCTCACTCTAAGATTGCACTACAGTGGGGAAAAGGGAATATTCCCTTATTCCCACTGTAGTCCGATCTCGTCCATTACCACTTCCCCCAGATTCACTGTACTTTCATGAAAGTTTCTCAAAAGCACTTTTTTTGATAAAAAGTACTTTCATGAAACTGTGATAGCCCGTTTCACTTTCGGTGAAACAGTCTTTTGGTAGACCGTCCTAGACCCATATATATATATATATATATATATATATATATATATATATATATATATATATATATGCATATATATATATAATATATATATAATATATATATATATATATACATATATATATATATATTAAACATATGCCCATCACATGTAATGGAGTCACACCTCAGCACCATAACTCTCAACCTCTTAGTGCAAGGGAACATAATGTAAGTATTGCAGATATAAATGCAGAATGCTGCTACAGTAACAGGGGTTGTGTCAACAGACATTGTGAAGGAAGGTTCTTCTGAAACTGACATGTACGCCATCAGTTACTCACAGACATCATAAAATCATCATAGTGAAGTACCACACAAATCAGATTAATGATCCTGTGGAATACAGCAGAAATATGAGCAGTAAACTTGGGCAGTCTGAAACAATCTGGTAAGTCGAGAGGTATACACAGAACTCCTTAGTGCAAGACGATTGAACCAAGCCTGAGAAAGGGGTGTTTAAAGCCATGAAAATGGGGATATATCACAAATACTGGAGTAGATAAGTTCACACAGTTGATTCAGTCACACCCTCCTGTCTGTCCTAACACATGTTAACTGGAGGAACAGAGGTCCCAAGCCCACATACTTCCCACTAGTTAGTGACGTACATCTTCACAGCATCCCACTGCTTTGTCAGAAATACACAACATGTATGGTGGCTAGGCAACAGTACATCTGACAAATATCTTGACATAACATCACACTAGGGTAAATAAACTGAGCTGCTAGGCATGTCACCTAGCACTGTCTAAACTACAGACAGACTGCCACAACACTAACCCAATTTCCTATGGGGGAATACACATGTAATTGCAAATACAGCAGCCACTATAGGCATGTAACAGCATGGAGTAACAGACACCAGTGTGAAAGTGTATACCCACAGCCAATCTCAACACAGTCACAGTCACATTATGGTAAGCCTAATTAAGAGTACAGTATATGGACTGTGTGAACAAAACCCATCATCATATTTGCCACTCACACACTAACCCTATATATACTGACCCAATTAACAGTGTAGTCTGATGCCTGACTGTGGTATGGGACATCTCAGTCTGGCTCTACAAACATATAACCTGATAGGATACCAGAAACTGGGGCAGCATGCAACGTCAGATAGAACAGGACCAAATACACTGGCATCCACCCCAGTCTGTACACAGGCCAAATAACATATTCACAATACACTGATACACAATACTGACACTCTGTCAACAATCACCATAAGTACACAGACCTCACTACTGTACAGACTAGAACAGAATGTCCTGGTTTTGTCCTCGAATATAAGGCATCCTATACATAACATGTCTGGCAGTCTGATATATCACTGGCTTGATATCAGGAATGATGTAATTAAATATTGATATACTGTACATACCCACCTCTTACTGTATGACATATGGACAAAGGGTGACAGACTTGGGGGACAGAGGCAGAAATACAGGGCCAATATTGACATATTGCTGTGATAAACTGAGAAAATTGCTGGTGTAACAGGGTTTGTTGTGACATATCTCGTCTGAGGGATATGAAGTCAGTAACACACATGGATGTCACCATTTACTGACTGCAATCATCAGAGAATGCTAGTGCATTTATAAAGACAGAAAATGTGTGACTAACACACCACATCTAAGACTCCAAATGATGGCCAGTCTGAAGATAGCCCTACAGGTGAAAATTTTCTCAACCACATAACACTGTCATGCCAGACTTTAAATCATGCAGAATAGCCATATCCACACAAACCCTGTTAAGCCAACATTACTTCAAACGTAGAACAGCAATACTTACATTCTGTCCCCATGTCGGGAACACCCTTCTCCAGTTTTTTGGCCTGTCTCCACAATGATTGTTGTAAAAGGTATTTTCAACTATCCTCTGTGATGCTGTTTGTCAGACAACCACATGAAGTCCTGCTCACAGTGAAGGAAAAGGGCCAACACCCACATGAAGTCCTTAGTTATAGGAGTGTATTTCCATGCAATTGGCTATACGAATGATACCACAGTTGTTCCATATGCAATTAGCAAGTGGGGGACTCCAATTCTTGCACAGGACATCAGCTGATCATGAGCATTACCTAAAAAAGTCAAGCTGCTGCCTATGCAAAACAGATGTATTTTTCCACATCTACCAAAGAGGGAGTGAGTGAGAGAGAGAGAGACAGGGAGAAAGTAAGAAAGGAAGAGAGAAAGAGCCAAGCATGTTTGTGTATGATCTGTGGGTGCAGAGTGGTCTCTGGGTATTATAATGGTTGCCTATATTGTCCACTAATCCATACTGTCACATAGTCATTGCACATGGCAGTAGACATTTATGGCTATGCATTGTCTACAACAACCTCTACAGTGTTTGACAACTGTTGGCCTTGTAATGTGGACATTGGGACATATAGGTCCTCAATATAATAATGTAGCAAAACCTGCACTGCAATGGATCCTGTTATTACACAATCACCCCCAGCACCCACACAGGGTACTGATAACACACTCACAAACACACTTGCCAGTACTGAGTTTTGTACCACTACCTGGCTATGTATTGCTATTACAGTGTTACGCATTTATCGCTTGCACCACAGTGCTTACATGTTGGAGAGCTGTCCAAATGTATATTTGAAGGTGAATGACATCAGCAGCAGTGCTAAAGGAGGGGTATGGGATGTGTAGTAAGTGTGAATGTCCACAAAATCAGGTGTCAACAGAGACACACACTTTCACACACAAACACACATATTACCACAGCTGCCAGGACCAGGCTTAGAACTCCTACCTAACTAGTTTGTGACACTATGGTATTACGCATTTATTACAAGCACCATGGACCTTACATGTTGAAAAGCTGTCCAAAGGTATCTTTGAAGGTGAGTGACATCAGCAGCAGTGCGAAAGGAGGGGTAAGGGAAGTGTAGTAAATGTGAATGTCCACAAAATTGGGTATCAACAAAGATATGCAGTCTCTCTCACACAAACATTATCACAGTTCTCAGGACCAGGATTAAAACTCCTACCTAACTAGTGTGTTATACTACAATATTATGCAGTCATCACCACAGAACATATAGAGCTGAAAATTGGCCAAAGGTTTATTTCAAGGTAACTGACATCAGCAGGCATGCTAAAGTAGGGCAATGGGGGATATAGTGAGTGTGAATGGCCTCAAAATCATTCATCTCTCCACACACACACACACACACACACACACACACACACACACACACACACACACACACACACACACACACACACACACACACACACTTTTGCCAGTACTGAGATCCATAGGTTCATTGCTTCAAAGGTATGTAGTAGGTGAATGGGCTTGAAGGCTCTACAAGTCTAGACCAAGGGAATACCTTGGCATCAGACTACATGACAATAGTCCCCAGTGTGGCTCAGGGGTGTAGTCCCTGGAGTGGTCACCAGGGGTGGGTATTGTATTCACTCTCCACTCATCTGGGTTTCTATTGTGGGTGGCCAGTGATGTGCACTGCTTCCCATGTATGTGATTTATATTCCATAACATGGACAGTGTCTGGGTTGTGCACATGTCCCACATGCATGTTCTTTGATGTGTGGAAGTGTACTTGAGGTCTCTGGGGCATGTTGTGTGGACAGATTGGTATCTTCTGATGTAGCATTCCTGACCTCATTTGGTGAGACCTGACTGTGTAACTGAGGTCATGATTGCATCTACATTGACAGAATGATATGGGTATTCAATGGAGTTAGTGATGTCTGTCCATGCAGAGCATGTGTATAAGGCATGGTATGCCCTTTGTAGGGTACATTTGCATACTCTACAATTGTTGCAGGTGTCTAGTGGGGAACATGACAAAAGGGCCATTGTACACATTTTACTTGTTAGATAACAGACAGTCAGGAGATGTAACACATCAAAATAGTTTCTGATGTCTGTGGCACTGTTGTGGTCAACAGGCATGTAGTCCACTGCTATCACACAGTGGGTGCTATCTGTGGAGCAATATGCAGGGGAACTACCAATATAGTGGTTGTTGCCTACCCACGTGTGTTTGTGTATGATACTTGGGTGGAGAGTGTTCTCTTGAGTAATAGAAGGGTTGTCTATATTGTTCACTAATCTATACTATCACATTTGGGGTTGTGGATTGTCTACACCAACCTCTCTGGTGTTTGACATCTTTTGGCCTTGTAATGTAGACATTGTGACATATATTAGATCCTCAGCATAATAATTTAGCAAAACCCACCCCACAATGGATCCTGTTATTACACAATCACAACAACCCCCACACAGGATACTGATGAATGACACACACACACACACACACACACACACACACACACACACACACACACACACACACACACACACACACACACACACACACACACACACACACACACATGCACACATTTGCCAGTACTGAGATTCAAACCCCTGCTTAACTATGTATTGCTACTACAGTGTACTGCGTTTATCACATGTGCCTCAGAGCTTATAGGATGGATGTTGTCCCAAGGTGCTTCTAAGGTGTGGAACATCACCAGCCCTTGTAAATACTGGAATTAGGTGATGTAGTGGGTGAGAGATCCCAAAAAATATTTTACCCTACACACACATTTATATTTGCCGGGGGTGAGGTTCAAAGCTCTATCAAACAATTTTTTCAGACCATTACTTTATGCATTTACCACATGCACCACTGACCTTATGTGGTTTAGGGTTAGCAACAGGTACTTCTAAGGTGGATGATACCTGCAGGACTGCTAAATTCAGGTACTGAGATGTGTACTGGGTATAAATGGGGCCAAAATCTTTGAGGTACAGACATACATATGTTCACACAGAAACACTTGCCATGGATGAGATGCAAACCCATACCTATGTAGTTATTCCTACTACATTGTTCAACATTTATGGAGCTGACATGTTGGTAAGTTGTGCCAAGGTATCTTTGAAGCTGAGTAACATCAGCAGCAGTGCTAAAGGAGGGGTAAGGGGAGAGTAGTAAGTGTGAATGTCCATAACAGTAGGTATCATCAAAGACACACGCACTCTCTCACACAAACACACACAGTTTCACAATTGCCATGTCTGAGATTAAAACTCCTACCTAACTAGTATGCTACACAATAGTATTACACAAGTACCACAAGTGACATGGAGCTTATATGTTGGAGGACTGTCCAAAGGCATTTTTGAAGTTAAGTAACATCAGCAGCAGTGCTAAAGGAGGAGTATGGGGAGAGTAGTAAGTGTGAATGTCTATAAAATCAGGCATAATCAAAGACACACACAATCTCTCTCACACACAAACAGTTGTACAGTTGCCATGTGGGGGATTAGAACTCTTACCTGACTAGTATGCTATACTACAGTATTACACAGTTAGTTGCCGCAAGCGCCATGGAACTTATATGCTGAAGAGTTGTCCAAAGGTATCTTTGAAGGTGAGTAACATCAGCAGCAGGGCTAAAGAAGGGTAAGGTGAGAGTAGTAAGTGTAAATATCCATAAAATCAGGCATCATCAAAGACCCACACACTCTCTCACACAACTTCACAGTTGCCCTGTCGGGGATTAGAACTCTTACCTAACTAGTATGCTATATTATAGCATTACGCAGTTATCACAAGCGCCACCGAGATTGTATGTTGGAGACCTCTCCAAAGGCATCTTTGAAGGTAAATAACATCAACAGCAGTGCTACAGGAGGGGTAAGAGGTAGTAAGTGTGAATGTCCATAAAATCAGGTATCATCAAAGACACACACACTCTCTGACACAAACAGACACATTATCACAGCTGCCAGGGTGAGGATTAAAATTCCTACCTAACTAGTTTGCTACACTACAGTATTACACAGTTTTTGCAAACACCATGTAGCTTTTAAGGCTAAGACTTGGCCAGTGGGTTATTTCAAGGTTACTGACATCAGCAGGCATGCTAAAGTAGGGCAAAGGTAGGTGTAGTGAGTGTGAATGGCCTCAAAACCCATTGATTTTCACATACACACACACACACACACACACACACACACACACACACACACACACACACACACACACACACACACACACACACACACACACACACTTGTCATGTCTGGAATAGAACTCCTACCTAACTAGTGTGGTACACTACAGTATTACATAATTATCACAAGTGCCACATAACTTATAGGGCTGAAACTTGTCCAAAGGGTTATTTCAAGGTGACTGACATCAGCAGGAGTGCTAACATGGGCAATGGGAAGTGCAGTGTGTGTGAATGGGCCATAAATCATTCCTCTGGAAACACACACACACACACACACACACACACACACACACACACACACACACACACACACACACGCACACACACACTCAGTCACACACAACTTTACATTTGACAGGCTGAGTATACAAATGCTAGATGAATACTGATTTGTACTATCATGTTACACAGTTATCACAAGCACCACAGACACTATAGGGCTGAGGGCTACCAAAATTAATGTCTACAGTGATTGACATCATCACATCATGTGATATCAGCCAATTGGATGTGTAGTGGTTGGGACAGGCCTCATAATGGAATTCTGTCTGTCATTGTCTGTCTCTCTTCCCCACATCTGTGTATGTGTATGTTTGACATATTATAGTGTGTTGGCCTTGGATATGTATGAGTATTCCTATTCAATGTGTGTGCGAAGCATGAATGGTGTACAACTTGGTGTGTGTGCACAGACATCTGCGAATGACAGATATGTATAGTCCACTGTATTCTAAGACATGGGCTTTATTTCTCTAAGTGTAGGAGCATGCCCAGTATGACCTTCTGTATTGAATGTGTGAATCCATTCCAGGTAGGGTTGTACTCCACTCCAGGGTTTGGTGTTCTACACCTACAGCTAGCAACCTGTTTCTGCAGGATATCTGTAGATAGGTTGACAATATGGAGTCACAATGGGCGACAGATAGTGGGATACTGTAACTATTGCTGTCTGTGCTGCTTGTGTTACATGGTTGGTGTTAGCAGAGATCTTCAGACATATGTACTGTTTTACACTGTGATGTATTATGTCATCAACTACTAACAAATATAATTATTTGCTCACAGTTATTTCCTGGAAAATACAAGATGAATGAAGCTGAGTCCAGTATTGTGGTCCACAGCCTACAAATTCTTGCACACTCATGCCATTCTAGAGGGGTAGCTGCAGACACTTGATGATGGGTCTGTGTAAATGGTCTAGCATCTTGGTACTATGATGGCTAAGGATCCCCTTCTTGGACATATATCAAATTAACAGAATGACCATATCCTGCTGTGGCCATATCTCACAGATTCACCCAGGTTACCTGGAGGCAGGGCTCATATATCTGGTCAGTTCCCCTTCACATTGCGATTTATGAGCAGGTTTGTGCCACCCATTACTGGGTTTGCAGGCAGGGGTAGTATGGGAACACTTCAGAGTTTCAGACTTTCACACACTCCATGACACCCATGCTTCTACACCCCCACTCTGTTATTCTATTCTCTTCCTAACATTATGCTAGTGATATCTGAGAAGTATCCCTATACTTGGCCCTTCATCCCAGCGGTATTTATGGATTGGTCCACAGTTTATGCAGTAGGACATGGTGGGCATGCTACTGGGATTTGTCAACATGGCCTTGCATTTGTGTTCTGTTGACTATGTTAGGTTGTTAGTTGGGGCCCAATGAGATACCATACATTGGCACTACAGGTGAGGCACAAACTTGTGACAGAGGACTGTAGGCCATTTGGTAGTGATGCAGGCCATCAGTAGCAGGCCAGGGCATTATTTCACTTCTACATTCCCAGGCTGCAAGCCAGTGGATTCTCCTGGGGTGACAGGGTAAGTTTGTGAGGTGTTAATAGCAATAGTTCCTGTCCATATTGATCCATTGGTCTGGATGTAGGCAGGGTGCTGCTTACAGCTAGGGACACACCTGCATAGGACACCTCATCAGCATGCTGTATTCAGTTGGTTTCCCATACAGAAGTGGGGTCACACTGTACTCATTCCCAACAGCACAGATATGACCTGTGATAAACCTGTGGCTGATGGTGGGGTGAGTTGAGTGCATGTGTGATATGGAAGCTACTTGCAGCTGGTTCACAGTTATACCTGGGACATTCCCCTTATGCTGTCTTGTGCAGGGACATAGGCAGTCTTTCATTACTTCATAACTGTGCCTTTTGCGGTTTGCCAGTGATTGGCCAGACTGCATCAGAATTTCATACTACACCGACAACTAATGTGCTGCTAACCTGTATGTACAATTCCAAAGTTGTGTGCAGTTGACAGTTATATATTAGGGTACTTCCACCTGTATACTGTGTTTATGTGTAGGCCCACATTCATGGCATGTCCATCTTTCAGACAGTGACTGAAATTGACATCTGGACAGCGAGTATGGATGACTGCTGGCATGGGTATTGCTGAGAAGCATTGTGGTTGGCACTGCAGTTGTCAGAACATGGCCCTGTCAACTACAGTACTGCCCATAGGCCACTGAGACACAACCCTCCATGCCTACATGCTGACCACTTCCAAACAATATTGAACATAAAACAACCTAACACACAGACCCCTGCATGTTGTACACATGCAGCAATCTATCCTGTAGATTGGGCCAGCTTGGGTAATCTGTGCTCCACTGATATTACTCCTCACACTTGCATGTTACTGCATTTCTACATAGGATTGTGGGGGGGGGGGGCACACCTGACAACTTTAAACATTTGCTATGACTTTACTGGTATTTCAGGTACTCTGATGGCTTCCATTTCATATTGTATTCTGACCTAGCATGCAGACTGGAGGCATATCAGTAGAGTACAAATCTTAGGTTTTATTAACCTACATTTCAGTTTCAGACTTCTTAACCTTCAGTATTAACATACAACTGTCAGACCTCTTGTAGCCTGTCTGTGTAGGTCTGGAGGCGGGGCTGTTCACCATTGCCATCAGTTGCCTAGCCTTTCATTATGGTTATCTACAGCTGTACTGCTGGCAGAGGCTGGTGGTGGGTATGTGAGCCTCACTGACATGCATCTGTGTGTCCTATGGACACACATTTGGGCCACCACATGTACTGCAGTAGGATTTGTCACCTTGTCTATTACTGCTTAGTATGCTGACACCAGTATTTGTTATGGATTTCATGCGGCCCATATAGGTGTCCACTATCTGTTGCCATTCCATTCAGCCACCCAATTCCCTTGCATGCTCGCTTCTGTACCATAGATACAACTATCAGAACATACTACTCCATTCAGTAATTGATAAGAAGAGTAACTTATCTTGTGGCTGGGCCAGTACTGAGGATGGCGCTGGAGGGCTGACTATGTCAGATGCACATAGTACACTCCCTATACATGGTAAAGCACAGATAGTGTCATGTTTGGCATCCCTTTTACTGTATGTGCGAGTCAGAGAGAGGTGTCATTCCCTGGGTTCCTACCATGTCAGTGTATGCGCTATGCGTTGCTTCTTTGCCAAAGCCTGGGCATACTGGGCATGCTTCCTTCTGCATTCTAGGGCAGGCTCAGGTTGTTCCTCTTCTGAGTCACTCTGTGACTGTGATGGCCTTGGCAATGGTGAGGGGGCTGTATGACCTTGCCCCATGCTGTTTCTACTGCAGCTGTTTCCACAGGATCATATTGTGTAGCATGGCACATACTATGAACATTTGTGTATATCTAGCTGGAGAGTATTGCAAGGCTCCACCGGATATGTCCAGGCAGCAGGACTGTGACTTGAGCATCCCAAACTCACACTCTGTTATGATTATGGTTTGTGCGTGTGCCTAATTATGGAGTTCTTTTTCAGATGTGTGTGCATTTCTGAAGGGTGTCATCAGCCACGGCTCCAGTGCATAGCCAGCATCCCCCACTAGCGGCCATATGGGATGTGCCCACTGGCAAATGACTGGCACAGCTATGTCATATGCCAGATGTGGGAGTTGTGATAGCTTCCAGGGCTGCCAGCACACACATTCATTATAATGCCCTGGGCATCGCACATGACCTGGCAGTTGATGGAGGGGAAGCCCTTGTGGTTTATGTAGACCCTATCACGCTCACTGGGTGGTGCTTTGATGTGTATGTGTGTGCAGTCTATAGCACCCACTACCTCAGGATATTCTACTATTTGGTAGAAGAGATGCATAGTGCTGGTCAACGCTTCACAGGTGTTGAAGAAATATATGTGCTCACCGGTATGTGCTGACATGGCATCCAGGAAGTTGTGGAGTACCCTGGATGCTGATGCCTGTGCGATCCCCATGATATCTCCAGTTACCTTTTGAAAGGTACATGGGGCTAGTATTCTTAAGCCTACACATAGCTTGGTGTCCACTGGGATTGGTTCCCCTCTTTTGGTTCTGTGTGTGGGGCTTGGCCAGCACAGCTCAACCAGAACCAGGGTAACCTACCAGAGGCTACATTAGCTCAAGATAGTGGAGCACTATAGGATGGACAGGGACCTCCTACAGCAAACTGTTGAGCTATGCTGCCCATGCCTCACACACAGAACTAACAGAGAGAAAGCCATCCCAGTGGATACCAAGGTATGTGTAGGCCTAAGAATACTAGCTACAGATACCTTCCATAGGCCAACTGGGGATATGATGGGGATCTCACAGGCATCAACATCCAGGGTACTCCACCAGTTCCTGGATACCATGTCAGCACATGTCGGTGAGCACGTACATTTCCCCAACACGTTGGCTAGCAATATGCAACTGTTCCACCAAACAGCAGAATACCCTGAGGTAGTGGGTGCTATAGACTGCATGCACATACGCATAAAAGCACCACCCAGTGAGCAGGGAAGGGTCTACATCAACCACAAGGGCTTCCCCTCCATCAACTGCCAGGTCATGTGTGATGCCCAGGGCATAATAATGAATGTGTGTGCTGGCTGTCCTGGAAGCTATCACGATTCCCACATCTGGCATCTGATGCAGCTGTACCAGAGATTTGCCATTGGAGACATCCCTGACAGTCACCTAGTGGGGATGCTGGATATGCACTGGAGCCGTGGTTGATGACACCCATCAGGAATGCACACACACCCAAACAAGAACTACATAATGAGGCACACGCAAAGACCAGAATTACAGTAGAGCATGTGTTTGGGATGCTCAAGTCATGGTTCCAGTGCCTGGACACATCCGGTGGAGCCTTGCAGTACTCACCAGCTACATGTTCCCAAATTGTCCTTGTATGTGCCATGCTACACAATATGATCCTGTGGAAACAGCTGCAGCAGGAACAGCACGGGGCAGGACCACACAGCCCCACATCATTGTCAAGGCCTGCACAGGCACAGAGTGACTCAGAGGAGGAACAATCTAAGCCTGTCCCAGTAGGCAGAAGGAAGCATGCCCAGTATGCCCTGGCCTTGGCAAAGAGGCAATGCATAGCACATACACTGACACAGGAGGGACCCAGGGAATGACAACTCTCTATGACTCTCACATACAGTAAAAGGGATGCCAAACATTACACTACCTGTGCTCAACCATGTGTAGGGAGTGTACTATGTGCATTCGATATAGGCAGCCCTGCAGCACCACCCTCAGTACTGGGACACCCACAAGGTAAGTGACTCACACATGCCAGTCAGGGGGGGTTCACATACCCGACAACAGTCACAGCTAGCAGGACAGGTGTAGACAAACACAAATGCTGTGCCATGGCCTCTAAATTATGCCTACATGTAACCTCCTTCCAGGCCAACACAGACAGACAACAGCAGGTCAGGCAGTGGGATGTCATTTCTGAAGGGTAGGAAGTCTGAAACTAATATGTAGGTAAATAAAAGCTTAGATCTATAGTACACTGGTATGCCTCTAGGCATCATGATAGGTAAGACTACAGAATGAAATGGAGTACCTGACATACCAGTACAGTCATAGCAAATGTGCACAAGTGTCAGGTGTGCCCCCCATCCTACGTAGAAATGTAGTAACAGTCAGGTGTGCCCCCCAACGTCTGTGTAGAAATGGAGACATAGTCAGGTGTGCCCCCCCATCCCATGTAGAAATGTAGTAACAGTCAATGCCATGTGATCAGTGGATAACTTGCATAAACAGTATGCTACCTGTAGGTGTACAACACATAGGTCAGCACTGCATTACAGACTACCTGAACTTGATCCACATATTCAATACTGACTAGCATACTGGGCATGCTCACACACTTAAACACATGAAGACCCTGTCTGCAAACACCATTGGACCAGACATAACTGGCAGTCGCATATGTTAGTGCAGACATTCCTCAGTATGCACTACACATGCTTTGCACACACAGTGGACAGGAATACAGACATATATCTAAGGACAACACACTGTAATAAGCCAGAGGTAGATGTACATAGATGTTTGGAAGAGGGTGACTGTGACAAGGAACCATCCAGGCCTGTCCCGCCCAGCACACAGCCAAAGGGCCATAACCACATGAAGTTCAGATGTCACTCACTGTAGATACTAACCACTGGTATCTGTCAGCAGTGCAGACTATGTGGTGCATGTGCTAGCTGTGCAATATGACTGTACAAGGAAGGTATCATCTAGCATCTGTATACACGTACCTGTGAAATATGACCCTGTGTGTGCCTGCAAGTGGTGTGTCAACCTCTAGATAAATGGGTTATGGCCCATGCACACACACTGCTCTCTCCATCTCTCCATAGCCCTACTATGACAAGCCTGCTGAGGTCATCCACTGTGAAATACACCTTTGGGAGAATTGTAGCCTAGTAATCTCCATGGCACATCCCATAACTGTGTACTGCTGTAGTGTGATATACTAGTTAGGTAGGAGTTCTAATTCCAGACTTGGCAAGTTTGTGTGTGTGTCTGTCTGTCTCTGTCTGTGTAGAGAGCAATGCTTTTTAGGGTAGTCACACTACCTACAATTCAAATGCTCAACTTTGTCAAGGCTGCTGATGTCATCCACCTAGAAATAAACCTCTGTGAAGGTTAGAACCTAGTAATCTCTGTAGCGCATCCTATAACTGTGTACTGCTGTAGTGCGATACATCACTTAGGTAAGTGTTCTAATCCCAGACTTGGCAAGTGTGTCTGTCTGACTCTTTCTGTATAGAGAGCAATGCTTTTTAGGGTAGTCACACTCCCTACAATTCAAATGCTTAACTTTGATAAGGCTGCTGATGTCATCCACCTAGAAATATACCTCTGTGAAGATTTAGCCCAGTAATCTCCGTAACATGTCCTATAACTGCGTACTGCTGTAGTGTGATACATTAGTTAGGTAGGTGTTCTAATCCCAGACTTGGCAAATGTGTGTGTGTGTGTCTGTCTGTGTAGAAAGCAATGCTTTTTAGGGTAGTCACACTCCCTACAATTCAAATGCTCAACTTTGGCAAGGCTGCTAATGTCATATACCTAGAAATACACCTCTGGGAATACCCCAGTAATCTCTGTAGCACGTGCCATAATTACATACTACTGTAGTGTGATATAGAACTCTGCTAGGGTTCTATTCCCATCCATGGCAGGTCTGGATGTTTTGTGTGTTTCAATATCTGTGTCGGGAGCAGTGCATGTTAGGCTAGTCACACTCAGTACATTTCAAATGCCCTACTTTGGCAATCCTGCTGATGTCATTCATTGTGAAATACACCTTTGGGGGAGGAGTTCTCCAGTAATCCCCATGGTGCATCCTATAACAGCTCCATGCTGTAGTGTGATATACACCTCTTTTAGGAGTTCTGTACCCACACATGTCGGTTGTGGATGTTTGGTGTGTGTTTCAATGTCTGTGTAGGAAGCAATGCGTTTTAGGCTAGTCACACACAGTACATTTCAAATGCCCTACTTTAGCAATCCTGCTGATGTCATTCATTATGAAATACACCATTGGGGAAAGAGTTTTCCTGTAATCCCAATGGTGCATCTTATACCAGCTCCATGCAGTAGAGTGGTGTAGACCTTTGTTAGGGGTTCTGTACCCACACATGTCGGTTGTGGATGTTTTGTGTGTTTCAATGTCTGTGTAGGGAGCAATGCATTTTAGCCTAGCCACACTTACTACATTTTGAATGTCCTACTTTGGCAATCCTGCTGATGTCATCCAATGTGATATACACCTTTGGGGAAAAGTGCTGCAATAATCTCTATGGCACGTGCTACAACTGCATAGTGCTGTAATGTAATAAACTAGTTAGGTATGTTTCTACTCCCAGACATGACAGGTGTGTGTGTTTGTAACTTATATCCTGTGTGGAGGTGGGTGTGAGTGTGTGATACCTGGGCCTAATGTGGAGTCAGTTTTGCAAATTTGTTATATGGTGGCCCTAGTATATATCACAATGTCCACTGTATAAGGATAACAGATGTGAAATAGCTAAGAGGCTGGGGTGCAAATCCATACCCATACATGTGACATCAAGGCCAGGCAATCACAGTTAGCAACCCCGGTATTACCCAGAGCACACTCTCAACCCATGTCTCATATACACACACACATGCCTAGGCAACAGCCAATATGTGGGTAGTACACTGCATATTGACCACTGATATTAACTATGGAGTGATTGCAGTGGGCTGCATAGGGCCTGGCACCCTGTCCATCTGTCCAATAGGCATGTACATGCAGACAGTGCACCTTCCCCATGTTCCCCACTGGACACCTGCAACACCTGTGGTGCCATCACATGTGACCGACAAAGGAGATACCATGCCTGAAAACATGCCCTATATGGACAGATGCCACTGACACCAGGGAATGCCATTAGCATGCTATCAATGTAGGTACAGGATAAACCTGCTGTACATTACCAGTTCTCCCCACAGGTGGCCAAGACTGGCACATCTGATGATAATCTGTGTACAGAACATGGGCCAGACACCCCAGGTATAGTTCCACATGTCATTGTACATGCATGTGGGAGGTGTGCACATCCCAGACACTGTCCATGTCATGGACTAAGAAACACATACATGGCAAGTGATGCACAGCATTGACCACACACAATAGTCACTCAGGTGACTGGATGGGGGATATGATACCCACCTGTGTGGGCAAATGCAGAAACTACAGCCCTGAGCCACAATGCGGACCATTGTCATGTGGTCTGATGCCAAAGCATACCCATCACCTAGCCTTGAATAGCTGTCTGGCACAGTCGACCACCACACACCAGTGCAGAAATGCACCCATGCATGTCAGTACTGGCACCCTGTGTGTTTGTGTGTGTGTGTTGTATGATGCGTATGATCACATCCACACTCACTACAACCCCTATTGGCATACTGAAGTATGCTGTCTGATGTCAGATACCTCCCCGTACCCTTTTCCCATATAACCTCTGTTTGACCCATGTGTTGCATGTGATACCTGCAGAGTAATGTGTTGTGGCAATAGTGATGAGTTGTAATCCTTGCCCTGCCATGTGTGTCAATGTGTATGCATCCCAGTGAGAGTGTGACTGTGTTGACGCTGGCACCTGTTCATGCAGACAGGCATGTGTTCTTCACCTACCATATAGCTACCATATCCCTGTTGCAGATGTCACCCACCATCACATATATGTTCTGAGGACTCCACAGCAAGTAATCTATGTGGTGTATCCAATAACTGCATAGAACTGTGATAGCATTACATAGTCATCAGGAGTTTGATATTCTGTGTTGGTAGGTGTATGACACAAACATGCTTAAGTTTTACTCTCCCATCCCTCACTGACTTGTCTTTGCCTCTGTCTGCCTCTCTCACTCCCTCACTGGTGGATGTGGAGACCTACACCTGCTTTGCTTAGGCAGTAGCATGTGTATTTTAGGTAATGTTCATGATCAGCTGATGGCCTCTGCACGAGTTGCAGCCCTCCCTTAGCTGATTGCATGTGGAACAGCTGTGGTAACATTCCCATAGCCAATTGCATGGAAACATACTCCAATATCTAGGAACATCATGTTGGTGTTGGGCCTTTTCATTCACTGTGAGCAGGAACTTGATCTGTTGTTTGGCAAACAGCATCTCAGATAGATTGAGGATTTACCTTTGACAACATACATTGTGGAAACAGGCCAACACACAGGAGGGGGATGTGCCTGACCTGACTACAGACTGTAAGTGCTGCTATACTGCATTCAGAGTAATGTTGGTTTAACAGGGTGTGTGTGGATATGGCTGTCCTACATGTATTAATAACTGCCATGCCAGTTCTATGTTTATGAGGACTTACCATCTGTAGGGTAATCTGCAGACTGGGCAGTGTGTGGTGCCTTTGGTTTCATGTGTTACCAACAGAGCATGTAGTTGTGAACTGCAGAAGGTAGTGTGAGGATTGCAGTCTGTAGATGGTGAAAGCCGTGAAAGTTACTGACTTCATATCCCTCATAGGACATATGTTGTGACAAACCCTGCTACAACAGTAAATGCATGATGTTATCACAGCAGCATGTCAATATTGGCTCTGTGTATGTGCTTCCAGCCACAACTCTGTCAACCTTTGTACATATGTCATGCATTAAGAGGTGCATATGTGCTGTACACCATGATTAGTGTCATCATAGCTGATAACAAGCCAGTGAGATATCAGACTGCAACACATGCTATGTATAGTAAGGGCTATATCTGATGACATAACCTGGACATTCTGTGGTTGTTTGTACAGTACTGACATCTGTGTACTTATGGTGAATGTCGACAGTGTGTGTATTGTTAATATGTACCTTAGCCTGTGTACAGACTGTGGTAGATGTCATCATTCTAGGTCCCAACCTATCTGATGTTACATGCTGCTCCACTGTATGTTACCGTATAGGCTTACATGTTTGTAGGGCCATACACACACATGTCCCATACCACAGACAGGCATCAGGCCACACTGTGTAGTGGTCCAGTATATGTAGGGTTAGTGTGTGAGTGGCACATATGAGGATGGTGTTGGACAGATAGTCCGTATACTGTAATATTATGCTAGCTTACCATATGTGGCTGTGTTCACATTGGTTGTGGTTATGCACTTTCACACAGGTGTATATTACCCTGTGCTGTCACATGCCTGTAGAGCCTGCTATATATGCAGGTACATGTGCATTCCCCCATAGGAGATGTAAGCCAGTGTTGAGCCAGTCTGCCTGTAGCCTGCACAGTGCTTTGTTATATGCCTAGCAGCTTAGTGTACTTACACAGTGAGATCTCATGTCCAGATACTTGTCAGATGTACTGCTGCCGGGGCCTCCATTAACAGTCATATATGTCAGATAGAGTGGTGGAATGCTGTACAGATGTATGTCAATATCTAGTGGGTATTATGTGGCCATGGCACCTCTGTACCAGCAACTATTATGTGTCAGGACAGACAGGGGTGTGTGAATGCATAACTTATGGGGGCAAATGTATACCAGTTGTTATGTGTTATACCCATCTACATAGGTGTTAACATCCATATTGTCAGGCTTGGTCCACTTATTCTGCACTAAGAGGTTCTGTGTATACCTCTGGACTGTACAGAATGTGTCAGAATGTCCACATCTATTGGCCAATATCTCTGCTGTAGTCCACAGGACCATTATATGCTAACAGCGGTTCTGTACTATGTTATCCTTAGGATGTCTGTCAGTAGCCAATGGCGCACATGTGAAAAGCAGATGTGACCTCCCACACACACCATGTCTGTGAAGACAATCCCTATTACAATAGCAATAGTCTACTAATATACCTGGTATACATACCTGACATCCCCTTGCACTACGAAGTTGGGACTATAGGGGCTGAGATAGAGCTACACACCATGTTCAGGACATATGGTGAATATATATGTATATATGGTTATCCAGATATCTATATAGATAATTACACATGTACATATCGACATATATAGATAGATGTGTATATGTACATAGATATGCATATACACACCCAGATATATACATATACAGAGCATTATATGTCTACACATATACCGATAGTGATGCATACCACGCTGCTATTCCTGCCAGCAGTCCACTGCTGTTGTATCCTCCACACATAGAGTGGGGCAGGGGCCATATATGTGTGGGCTTCACCTACACAATACATGTGTGCCCATATGCACTCCAGAGGCCAGTGCATGTAACAGTGGTATATGGCCTTGTATTATTGAGTCTGGGGGGGATGCACCATACATAACTTAGGCTGTTACAAAATGTGGGGGTATCAAGTGTGAGCTGCCTTAATGTATCTGGATGTACAGTACCATACATTTCACCTATCTTGACATTACTTACATAAAGTGGTTACTGCAGGCATACAGCCTCCTGCCATACAGACTGTTCTGTTTGCCAGTCAGCCTGTGATGGAGTCAGTTATGCCTTGTTATGTAACACTTTCATCCCATTTGGTCAGCTGAAGTCTTTACCACCTACTGATTATGTACAGAGTGTAGATAGGGGCTGTTGGACTATATACCTGCATCACTTACTGTTGATTGTGTGGTATCCTGTGGCCCAGTCTGTCTTTACTATTGTACGATTTGGAGGGCTTGGCCTGGATGGTAACAGTTGTGAACATTTCCAGACTACTGCATTAGTATAACTGTTTCACAATTGCATTACTCTGTTTATATGGATGTCAGTGTCTGAACAGCTATATGACATGGCATATAAAACTGTAATAGGACATAAATATAGGTTTCTGCAAACCTGTGTGTAGTGTTTTATCCTATGACTTCTCTGTGGATATATGTTACAGGCACCGAATGTCATTTGTATGGGTGGCTCATCCAGTGTTCAGTTATTAGGGTGTTAACTGTAGGCATAGTGGCTGTTCCATATTGTGCGCGCCTACTACATAAGTATCTTACTGTACATATCTCTGCATGCGTATGTGTGTGTGTATATATATATATATATATATATATATATATATATATATATATATATATATATATATATATATATATCATCATCATCATCATCCCCCTTTTTCCCATTTACATGGGGTCGGGGTATCGTATTAACTGTCGCCAACTCTCTTGATTCAGTGCCACTCTCCAGCCTTCTTCAACACTCATGCCTGACTGTCGCAGATCTTCTTTCACACAATCCATCCACCTCTTTGCTGGATGCCCTCACTTCCTCTTACCTTCTTCCTGTCTGTCCCAAATCTCCCTCACCAGATTGTCTTCTGCTTTTCTACACATGTGCCCATACCATCGTAATCTGTTTTCTTTGATCTTTTCTGCAATTGGAGCTACATTGGCTTCTGCTATGTCCTCATTTCTTCGCCTGTCCCGCAGTGTGCATCCTACCACATTTCTCAGGCACTTAATTTCCATCAACTCTAGCTTATTCAACTGTTCTGCCTTTACTGCCCAGGTTTCTGTACCATACAGTAGTACTGGTCACACCACTGTCTTGTACACCTTACTTTTCAGCTTCTTTGGCATTCTTCTGTCATATACTACACCTGATACTCTATGTCAGTTGGCTGCAGCCCCTCTGATTCTAGCTTTGACCTCTTCATTCAGACTACCCTTCTCCTCAACCACCCCTCCCAGATACTTGAAGCTGTTTACCTGTTCCACTATCTTCCCATCTATCTCTATTCTCGGCTTCTTCTGATTTCCCCAATCTGCTGCCATTACCACTGTCTTATCTGTGCTTAGTTTCATCCCATGTGCCTTCAGATTTGCATTCCATTCTCCTATCCTTTGCTGAAGTTCTAGATCAGAGTCTGCCTGTACTGCCACATCGTCTGCATACAGCAGCTTTGTTGCTCTGACCCCTCCAACCTGTTTGCTGATGTAGTCCATTACCAGTGTGTATATATATATATATATATATATATATATATATATATATATATGTATCTGTATTTGCATATATGTGTCTGTGCATATGTATCCTGGGGATGTTGATAGCTTCCACATTTTACATTTCCTATGGGAGCCAGACTGTACTGCATGATATGTTACCATTACCAGCCTGACATCATACAGGTGGGATGTAGTACTGTTAACATCTTGTGCCCATGTTGTGTCAGGACCTGGTTATTGTATCTGCAACACTTGGTAGTGTATTGCAGGGCGGACGTGTTAGTCTGGAGGGGGTGGGTATACCTATTCGTACAAGATGTATATCATTTGGAGTCTCTCAACCCCATTAATGGTGCATGTGGACACATATTATTTAGTTAATCTCCCATTGATATCTACACATGTATGGCCATATATATATATATATATATATATATATATATATATATATATATATATATATATACTTACATATATATATAACTATGTCCGTATATACCTACATAGATATATATCTGCTTACATATATATATGTGTTGATGTAGGCATTCGCATGAATATATGTTCATATATATTTCTATATATGTATATATATATATATATATATATATATATATATATATATATATATATATATATATATATATATATATATATATTAATATATATCTACATATATAGATATTTTGTATCTGTTTAGATATTAATATATTTACATACACACACATACATCTACACGTTGGACTACATTCTCTGTACTGTTTAATGACTGGGCTGGATGATATGTTTTTGAAATCATCAGGGTTATGTATATCTGGCATGGCTTAGTGGTAAATCACTTTGGCTATGGTGTGTAGGGTTCTGGGTTTGAGCCTTGCAGAGGCTATTTATTTTGTTGCTGGGCAGAACATGGACCGTTGGATACAGAGTGATTAAGGCACTTTAAAGCAGTTGTACGTTGGTTTGTGTGGCTTTGTGCGGAGGTAACCACTGCTAACTTCCAGTTACAGTTTCTTATACTCATTTAGCTCCTAAATTGCTTAGCCAGTGTAGGCATTGCTTATCCCCATGCAAACAGGCTTGGACCCGCTTACTGTTGCTTAAAAGTGCTTACTCCCGCTTACCCCCACGCTAATTTCTTTAAAAGAAAAGAAAAAAGAGTTGATAGGAAAGTGGTGAAAAAGGGACACAAAAAGGGAAAGACAGTAGGGAAAATAGCTAGGGATGTGCAGGAAGGGTTTAGGGAAGGTCCATAGCTGTGCATTTCTTCTACAGCAACAGCTGTGCATGTACACTGAATTTGGAAGTAGATTTGGACACTCAGACCCCTGGGAGAGAGATAAAGACAACAATAATAAGTTATGATGCCAATTAGACCGGATTACATGTGTTCAGTGAACATGTGTGCAAAATGGACAGTTATGTATGGGGCGAGATTTTTTTTTGGGAACAGATTGCTCTCTTTTTTCAGGTGAGAGTGGGATGTTGGGGAGAGGTAGTAGGTATATTTGGGGAGGTAGGTTGGGTAGGTTAACAGACAAGACACACAAGACACATACAGGGGCAGTATATGACACATGTGGGGGATAAACACCTTGATGGGGAGGGATGTTGGGATATCGGAAGCCCACAAGTCCCCTAGTGGTAACAGTGGGACTGAGGTCCCCATCCAGTCACCACTGCACCTTCACAGCCCCAAAGGTGGCTGTGTTGGAGGCTAAACCGCAGAGTCAGGCTGACTCTCTAATCGCAACAAGCAGTCCTTGAGCTGGCATAGAAGATCACCGAACTGCTCATTGATCACTTTACGCACCATGACCCCAACCTGGCGACAGGTGACAGGTGCCTGTCTGCGCCCACTCCCGGGTGGGTGAGCCCATCCCCTGAGGTGATTCCACCCGAAGGTGGTGCAGGACCAATGGACAGGGATGTCCAGGATTGGGACCCAGACATGCTGGTGCCCAGTGCCACAGCCAGCTGAGGAGGGACAGGTGGGCCCGCTGAGACTGGCCTTCCCAAGCATGCTATAGTGTTTAGATTTCATCATCATTTGTGGGTTAGTAATAGTCAACATATTCCAGGGTTAGGTATAACAGCATGCATAGATATTCCCATTAACCCAGACACCAGATATGGAACAGTTGCATTGCAAACAAAACACATGCATATATGAGACCACAGTGGTAATAAGAACAGCATGCAGGTACATTGATGGCACCATGCCAACAATGTTGGAATAATTCAATATGGCACATGCATGGGAATCATTAAAATATTTATCAAACAATTGGACAATATCAGAGTCATTACATACCAGTTGGGGTGGGTATGTTGATTATTGTTCGAGATAAGGTGAGGGGAGAGAAAGATGTCAATTAACAAGTAGTATATTCGTATAGTCCACATTACTTTCCTAGTCAGTGCTGTTATCTGTACCTTACAAGTTTTACTACACTACCCTATAGCCTATTTTGGGCAGTGATATGGCTGCTGTCATCATTACACATGAACCGGTTTTACCCGCAGTATACACCTCTTACCTGGTATACCTGTGGAGGGAATGTTTGTTAACACTGACTAACTGTTTGTACACATATGCCCAGATTCCAGGTTGATGCTTTGCACTATACTATCCAACTCTTTCTGCACAGACTCTGGCCATGTGTTGACCACATGCTGGTGTGCCTGGACATATCTAGAATATTGCCCTCTTCCACCTTTATTGACCTGATACACACATATACATGCTTTCCTACACAGTTATATTATGTAGCACAGTGTGGGTGACAGTGACCAGTGATACTTTATTATTCAGAGAAACTGCAACACTCACAATCCCCTACAATACCAGGGTGGACAGTACCAGTACAGGTTATATTGGTCTGTATTTCTCAGCACAGTGTTTGTATCCAACGTACCTGTGGGAACAATGTTTGTTAGCACTGCCTGACTGTTGCCACACAAAGTTCCAGATTACACATTAGTATTATGCACATACATCTCACTCTGTTACTGTACACACTCTGGTCACAGCTTGGCAACAAGGGAGTGTAGATAGAACATACTTGAAATATTACTCTCCTAACAGTTTTGGGGGTTGCTACAGTGACAAGTGTGTTCTCATGATGGTTGACAAACACTTGTATTCACTGTTTGCTGGCTACATATCTGGGATTGTCCCACAGACTTACCAAGGGGACAGGCAGCAGATATGGGCAATATACTGGATATTCTGGCCTCATGTGTACAGATGTGGGGAATTAATCTGTATGCAGTCTAATTCCACTCCCAGGATTCAGATCATGGCTGTGTCTGCTACAACTTAAACACTGTCCATCACAGTTGTGTCTGCTATATTGATATTGCTGTATATCTCCAATCTGCTTTCTGTCTTATTAATCCCATGTGCTTATGCATTCTGACCTTGTATAACAACACTCTTATACAGATTTCCTAGACAGTTATATGTTGTAGAACAGTGTGGTCGACAGTGATGTGTAATATCTCATTATTCAGAGCAACTGCATATCATTCTTGTATTTCTGGGCACAGTGATGGTATCTGACAGACCTGTGGGAGGAATGTTTATTTGCACTACCTGAATGTTACCCCTACACAGTACCAGGATCCACATTACTATTATGCACATACATCTCACTCTGTTACTGTACACACTCTGACCACAGCTTAACAAGCTGGGGTGTAAATGGGACATATGCAGCTTCTTAGTCACATAAGGTATTGGGGAGTTGCTAGTGTACCAGGTTTGTTGTCATAAATGTGTGTCAATCAGTTGTATTTCCTGTTTGCTGCCTATACATCTGGGATCTTCCCACTGATATCCCAGGGGGACAGGTTGATAGGCAATAGATATAGGCCACTTTAATAGACATTATGGACATATCTGTGCAGTTGTGGGGTATGATTCTGTATGCAGACTACTACCACTGGCAGGATTCAAACTGTGTCTGTGTGTGCTATAAAAACAACAGTTTACGTCTCAGTTGCATGTGCTATTCAGTTGTTGTTGTCTGCATTTTCCCTCTTTACTATCTATGTGTCTTTCAGTTGTATTAAATGGCTTCTGGGGATTACACCTGTCATATACAGGCATTCCTACACATTCAATTTATGGTGCACGGTGTGGGTAACAGTGCTTAATACAACAGTACTATTACATGATTGCAAATCTGCATCACCATATGATACCAGAATATACACATGCAGTCCAGCAGTTAGACCTGTTTTGTCAGGATAGTACACTTTTATTGATATACAAACAGTATGAGACTCTTCCTGCCATATTCTCTAGTGTATGCAATACATGCCTTGAAGAATACAGGTTTTATACTAGCAATTAATTTACTACTACTTTTATTTTTATTTCCTATGGCAGTAAAAGCATGAGTATTACTGACCTACCTCGCGTCGCAACCTTGCCAGGTGGCTGATGTGGGCCTCCTGGTTTGCGGTCCCCTCTGTTGCAGCTGTGGGAGACATAAGAGGAATATTGAGCCATACCTATCCAGGATATACCTGAACTGGCAATTATTACACACATACTGGGGTGATACTTACACACATCTGAAACATCCCCTGATGCTCTAGCCTCTTGGAGCCACTCCTCCAAGAGGTCCTCCCCTGATGCTCTAGCCTCTTGGAGCCACTCCTCCAAGAGGTCCCCCTTCCACCACTTCAGGTCAACATAGTGGTGCCTGACCTTCTCACCAGTTTGGGGTATGCCAGTGGCACTGGTGAGGTTGCGGGCAAGACAGTCCCAGGCCTCTGCCTTGTATTGGGAGCCCTGGTACTGGCCCTGAAGCAGTCTATGTGCATAGCCTTTAACTAAGAGTCCTGCCATGACCTTGGACTCCTGGATGCACCAGCGCTGCGCCCGGAAGTGCGATCCTTCTCCACTTACTGCCATAGTGCCTGCAAGGGGAAGCTACAACCAGTTATGAGATGTATTCCTGCCTCTTGGGTTTAAGTAGGGCCAATTTCCCACACTTTTCCGTGATTGGCCGGTTTTGAAAAGGGTAAGCTATGGGCAAACCTGCTTACCTAAGGTTGGCATTGTTTAAAGGGGTATACACCACCGGGCACAAAGAGTTAGCTGGTGTGCACATTGCTCACACCTCCTAAGCTGGCCTGTGCAATGCTTAGCATTGCTTACATTAGACCTTCATTATATTGCCTTTTTGGCATTGTGTTATTATTCATTACACCTGATATGTATGCCTGGTATCCCTGATTGATGTGTACGTATACTCTGTGGGGCCCTTGTGTTTTATTGGGGACTTCAACACTCTATTACAATTATACCTCACTTCTTAGCTTACTGCTGTACTCCAGTTCACATATTTATGTTATGTAGTGGGTTAAGGCACATGACTGTGTACTGATGCCTTTCACAGGTTCAGTTTGGTTATACTGTGGTGAGGACTTGTTTGCTACTAACTCATTCTTCTGTACTTCTGTGATGGCTTGGTAGATAACTATTGGGACTATGGTGTATAGGGTTCGAGACCTGCATGGCTGCTAACCTGCCGTTACATCTGCTTACAGAGAGTTTGCTTTAGAATTGCTTAGCCAGTGTAGGCATTGCTTACTGCCACGCAAACGGACTTAATGCTGCTTACTAGTGCTTAAATATGCTTACTACTGCTTATTTGTGCTTACACCTACTTACTAGTGCCTTATTCATTATGACACTGACACCTCACGTGTGCATTTACTACAGTACTCCAGTTCATAAATTAAGGTTATTTAGTGGGTTATGCAACAAAAATATTGGTCATAATATAAAATGGAATTTGTTGTAGTGGGACTCAAACCAGAAATGCCTGCTTGTAAGGCGAATGCTTTGCCCACTACACTATTGCTATGCCGCTTCATTTGCATATATCTTCCTTGTTATCCTCTTCAGCCTTTTAAGCTGCTTTAACCATAGCTAAGCGATGGGCACACCCGCGCACCTATGGTTAGCTGTAATGAAATTTTTAAAGAAAGAAAAGGGTTTCTTCATTTTATTTCTACATTCTGTTGCTGTTATACACAAGGGGGACTGTTGGTGGGGATATGAGGTCACCTGTGAGAGGTCTCGCTCATTGCATACCCCTTTCTGCTGTTCTACATTGTGGGGGTGTGTTTATTCTGAGAACTCTGTCCCCAGACACACCCCCTGCACTCTTACACGCTTCATGTAAGCCTAGGAGCATGGGCAGCATGCATCATCGCACTGCCGTCCTGCTCCTAAAAAGTCTCTTCCATGCAGGACTAGCTTAGTAAATTAGATAGATTAGTAAATCTGGGGGAATGTCTTTGTATAATGGTGCCGTACTGTTCTTCCATGGCTGGTGGTATCCTGCTGCCTTGCTTTAATGTACTGCGCATACGTATTGGACTTGCGTTCCCATGCATAGCCAGTATATCAATGCTTTGAAAAGGAAGCAACGGAGAAAAGAAAGTCTCTATTGCTCCATTTTTGTTTTCTTTTTTTTTTTTTTTTTTTAAATTAAAAAAAAGTTTTGGCTACATTAGGGTTAGGAGAGAGAGAGAGACAGAATGGAGGAAATGCAAAGAAAATCAGTTACGTGTCTTTAATTTTAAATAATGTACCTGATTTTCTTTGTATTTCCTCCATGCTGCCTCTCTGGTATGTCCTGAGTCTGGACTATAGATTTTTTTTTATTTTTTGTTAAAAAAAAAAAGTTATGGAATATACAAATGGAAAGAAGTCCAGGTGGCCAGACCTTTTTCCGTTTGTATATGCTAGGATTTACAACAGGCACACTGGTTGGGCTTGCCAATCAGCATGCTCATTTTTGAATATTAATGGACAGTCATTGTATAATATATGATTAATAATGTTTGTGACATCATTATTAATTTGATTAGACCATTATGTCTCGCTATATCAGACCATAATTTGATATAGTTTTACTTAAATTTACAAAGTAAAACTGGAATTTATTTGAAAAGGTGTGATTATAAAGCAGTTAATTATTGTAAGTTAATTACAGCTATTCATGGGACTGAGTGGGGTAAATTAGCAACTTATCATTTTGTAGTGAAAAAATATCAATTGTTAGTAAACATTGTTTCCTCTTCTGTGGAAGCAACTAAGAAGTTTGAAACTAATAATGGGGGCATTGAATAATAAACCCCCTTGAAGTAATAAGACATTAAGTAGAGTAAGGAAAATGAAAAGACAGTCTGCAGTCTATAAAAGCTACTGTAGTATTAGAAATAAAACAAAATATAATACAACTAGTAAGATCAGATGCGAAATGATTATGAGGTAAAACTCATATCTGACAATGCTAACAAAAAAGCTTTTAATAAATACATTAATAGACAATTAAAATGTATCAGTAACAGATTTACAATTAATGATCATGAAGTCTGTTATTCGAATGTTATTGCTAATAAATATAATTACTTTATATTAAAAATGCAGATATTTTGGGCATACACTAGTTATGATTTGTTTCTTCTTAGTGGATTATCCCCATGCATTACTGAAAAATCTATTTTGGATACTTTATATAAGATTAAAAAAAACTGTGCTATGGAGCCAGATTGTATTCTGGGGTTGCTACTCGGGACAGTTAAAGATGTCTTATTTTCCTATATAATATTTTTTTAAACTATATCATGTGCTAGAACAGTGGAAAATTTCCCATGTAATCCCACATATAAAAAGGGAAGAAAAGATGACATTGGCAATTACAAGCCAATAAGTCTGACTATATCCTAGGTAAATGTTTTGAGAAGCTATATTATTAATCTTTTATCCAAGACTACAACTTCTTTCACATAGCTGATCTTAAACAGCATGGCTTTCTTAAAGGCAGATTACCACTCACAAACCTAATTAGCATCTATAACAATGTGAGTGAAACTTTGGAAAAGAGCTTAGTACTTGGTGTTGTATTTTTAGATTTATCTAAAGCTTTTGACAGCCTGGCTCATCCAGTATTTGGAAAATGTTTAAAAAGACTAGCCCCGGGATTCAGCAAGCTCTGCATGGCATGCAGGAATATTGCAGGAGCTGCTGGAGGCAATATGGCCGCCGGGAGATCCCAAAACAAACTCCTGGGACATGCACAAGCTGTCCTGCACTAATCCTGCATGGTCACAGCTCCTGTATGCAAATTACCCCATTTGCAGATGAAAAACATGCAAATGAGGTGAATTTGTGATCCAGGAAGCTGGCAGCCGGCCTTGGAGGTCTAGTGTAGTCTGTAGAAATGTACTCGGTTAGTAACCGAGTACATTTCTGTAAACTACAAAGCAGAGCCATGACAGCTCCAAATAAAGGGTGTATATAATGTGTAAAGCATGCCAATAGCCAACTATATGGCCAATGGCATGGAAAACAGTTGCAAAAATAAAAAAAAAACTTTTTTTTTGGCCAGTTTCGGCTGTTTAAGCATAGGGCAGCTGCACGCAAACGGGATCAGCCCGAAAATAATGAAAAAGCTAGAAAAAAGCATTCTATCCAAAATCAAATTTGCCATTATACTCAATGGCAGGCAGAAGACAACATGGCCAGTAAATAGTGGTTGCTAAAGGGGAAGGCTCAGTGTCAGACTTGTAGCTAGGCATTAGCAGGCAATCCTATGCAATTGAGGGGAATGATACTGAACCCCAGATTCCCCCCCTCATGGCTAGCCTACACCCAACCATGTAGGTGCAGGAAGACCATGGTGCAAGCCTAAGAGCTAGCTGACATCATAGAGGTGTGTGTCAGACATACTGTAAGCTTAATGGAGCCCTGTGGCTTGAGTTTGCCCTTAGCTTAGCAGAGCTAAGCAAGGGGGTGTGTCTGAAGCTGCCAAGCACTCTTTACATTGCCTAAGTGGGTGTGCACACTCCGCACCATGTTTTAAAGGAGAAAAAAAAGTAAACCAGGAAATAGCAGCTCGGCACACATCTGAACACTGTGTTTGCGTGGTGCACCCTTTGGCTTAAACAGGAAAGCAATGGGAAGAGAAAACAGCAGTAGGAAGGTAATCAAGGAGAACTAGCATAGCTGGCAGGTGAAATGTATTGGAATTAGCCAATTACACAGGCAGCAGCCCAGCCCAACACACTAATATAAACTATGCAAACACCTGTCCCTCTGGTTTTTCCCACAAACTCTATACCACTGGTGTACACAAGCAGGGAAATTTTACCAAACAAAAGCAACAAAATGATAGGGGCTGCATTAGCTCTCATAAATCAACATGTGGAAGAGGCTGAGGGTGGTGAGGATGAGAATGCTGATGACCAACCCACAGTGAGGAGAAGGAGAAGAGTGTACAGGCCCAGGGTAACCTACCAGGGGCTACATGAACTGGAGATAGTGGAGCGCTATAGGGTGGACAGGGACCTCCTACAGCAAATTGTTGAGCTGTGCCAGCCACGCCTCACACACAGAACCAACAGAGGGGAACCCATCCCAGTGGATACCAAGGTATGTGTAGGCCTAAGAATACTAGCCACAGTTACCTTCCAAAGGCCAACTGGGGATATCATGGGGATCTCACAGGCATCAGCATCCAGTGTACTCCACCAGTTCCTGGATACCATGTCAGTACATACCGGCGAGCACTTATATTTCCACAACAGCTGTGAGGTGTTGTCCATCAATATGCATCTCTCTTCCACCAAATAGCAGAATACCCTGAGGTAGTGGGTGCTATAGATTGCACACACATACACATTAAAGCACCACCCGGCGAGCGGGGTAGGGTCTACATCAACCGCAAGGGCTTCCCCTCCATCAACTGCCAGGTCGTGTGTGATGCCCAGGGCATTATAATGAATGTGTGTGCTGGCTGCCCTGGAAGACTCCCACATCTGACATATGATGCAGCTGTACCAGAGATTTGCCATTGGGGACATCCCTTATGGCCACCTAGTGGGGGATGCTGGTTACGCACTGGAGCTGTGGCCGATGACACCCATCAGAAATGCACACACACCCGAACAAGAACTCCATAATGAGGCACAGGCATAGACCAGAATCATAATAGAGCATGTGTTTGGGATGCTCAAGTCATGGTTCCGGTGCCTGGACATATCCAGTGGAGACTTGCACTATTCATCAGCTACATGTACTCAAACTGTCATCGTATGTGCCATGCTACACAATATGATCTTGTGCAAACAGCTGCAGCAGAAAAAGCATGGGGCAGGGCCACACAGCCCCCCCCCACCATTGCCAAGGCCTGCACAGGCATAGAGTGACTCTGAGGAGGAACAACCTGAGCCTGCCCCAGCAGGCAGAAGGAGGCATGCCCAGTATGCCCAGGCCTTGGCAAAGAAGCAATGCATAGCACATACACTGACATGGTAAAAACCCAGGGAATGACACCTCTCTCTGACTCACACATACAGTAAAAGGGATGCCAAACATGGCACTACCTGTGCTTAACCATGTATAGAGAGTGTACTATGTGCATCTGACATAGTCAGCCCTCCAGCACCATCCTCAGTACTGGCACAGCCACAAGGTAAGTCACTCTTCCTATGAATTGGCGAATGGAGTAGTATGTTTTGTTACCTGTATCTATGGTATGGATGTGAGCATGCAAGGGAATCGGGTGGCTGAATGGGATGCCAGCAGATAGTAGACACCTATAGTGGCATCATGAAATCTGTAACAAATACTGGTGTCACCATAGTAGCCAGTACTAGACAAGGTGACAAAACTCACTGTAGGAAATGTGGTGGGCCAAATGTGGGTCCATAGGACACACACATGCCAGTCAGGGAGGCTCACATACCCAACATCAGTCACAGCCAGCAGGACAGGCATAGACAAACACAAACAAAGGATGTGCTAAGGCATCTGATTGATGACTATGGAGAACATCCCCCCTCGAGACCTACACAGACAGACTGCAACTGGTCAGGTAGTGGGATGTTATTTCTGAAGGGTAAGAAGTCTGAAACTGAAATATAGGTCAATCAAACCTAAGAACTGTAGTACACTGATGTGCCTCTAGTCTGCATGATAGGTCAGAATACATAATGAAATGGAGTACCTGAAATACCAGTACAGTCATAGCAAATGTGTACAAGTGTCAGGTGTGCCCCCCCCCACAATCCTATGTAAAAATGTAGTAACATGTATGTGTAGGTATAATAACAGTGGAGCACAGATTACCTGAGCTGGCCAAAGTAGCAGGATAGATTGTAGCATGTGTACAATATGCAGGGCTGCGTGTGTTAGGTTGGTGTGTGTTGTATATTGCGTGAGAGTGGTCAGCATGTAGGCATGGTGAGGTTTGTCCTGGTTGCCATTAACCAGTAGTGCTGATGACAGGGCCAAGTTCTCATAACTGCAGTGCCAAACACAATGCATCCCAGCAAAACACAATCCAGCAGTAAGCCATAGTAAATGTTTGGATGCTATATCTGTCACCATCTGAAAGATGGACATGGCCTGAATGTGGGCTCAGACATACAAACAGTACACAGGTGGAAGTACCCCAGACAGACAGTGTATAATATGTTACTGTCAAATGGACACACCTTTGGAATTGTACATACAGGTTAGCAGCACATTAGTTGGGTTTGTAGTATGGAATACTGATGTCATCTGGCCAAACACTAGCAAACCACAAAGGTCACAGATATGAAGTATTGAGAAACTGCTGATGTCCCTGCACAAGCCAGCATAAGTGGAATGCCCCACGTATATCTGTGGGTCAGATGCAAGTAGTGTCCCTAGCACACATGCACACAGCTCACCCCACCATCACTCACAGGTACCTCACAGGTCTTATCCCTGCTGTTGGGAATGAGTACAATATGACCTCACCTCTGTATGGCAATAGCCAAAGAATGCAGCATGCAGAAGAGGTTTCCCATGCATGTGTGTCCATAGCTGTAAGCAGCACCCTGCCAGCATCCACACCACTGGATCAATAATGACAGAAAGTATTGGCATTAACACCTTGCACACCTACCCAGTCACACCAGGGGAATATAGTGTCTTGCAGTCTGGGACTGTAGGAGTGACAAAATGCAACAGCCTGCTACAGCTGGCCTGCATCACTACCAAATGCCCCACAGTCCTCTGCCAAAGGCCTGTGTCTCACCCGTACTGCCAATGTATGTTATGTCATGGACTCCCAAATAACAACATAACACAGTCCACAGAACCCAAATACAAGGCCATGTCAGCAAATCCCAGTAACATGTCCACCATGTCCTACTGCATGAACTGTGGACCAACACCAAATTACTGCTGGGATGAGGTGATAACTATGGGGAACTTATCAGATAATGTTTGCATAATGTTTGGAAGAGGATAGAATAATAGAAGGAGGATAGGAGCATGGATGGCATGGAGTGTGTGAAGTGTGAAACTCAGCCATGTGCACATACTATCCCTACCTGTAAACACAGGAATGGCTGGGTACAAACCTGCTCGTAAACCACAATGTGAAGGGGTAATATCTAGAAATATGACCCCTGCCTCTGGGCAACCTGTGTGAATCTCTACATCTGTGAGGTATGGCCACAGCAGGATATGGGCATACTGTCATGTTGATGGATGTGCAGGCATGGGATAGTCAACCACCACTGTACCAAGGTGCTGAACCATTTACACAGACCCATCAGCAAGTGTCTGCAGCTTCCACTCCAGAATAGCATGATTGTGCAAGAATATGTAGGCTGCAGACCACAATACTGGACACAGCTGCATTCATCCTGTGTTCTCCAGGAAATTACTGCAAGCAAATATGTATACCTGACAGTACTTGATGTCATAAAACATCACAATATAAAACAGTACATATGTCTGAATATCTCTACTAACACCAAGACCATGTAGCAGTAGCAGCACAGACACAGTTACCTACAGTAACTCACTATCCTTTGCCCATTTTGACCCCATATTGCCAACTGATCTACAGATATCCCACAGAAACAGGTTGCTAGCTGTAGGTGTAGAACACAAAAGCCTGCACTGGAGTAGAAACCTACCTGGAATGGATTCACACATTGAATACAGAAGGTCATACTGGGCATGCCCCCACACTTAGAGAAACGAAGCCCATGTCTGACAACAAAATACAGAAAGATCATACTGGGCATGCTCCCACACATAGAAATGAAGCCCATGTCTTGCAACAACAGTGGACTATACATATCTGACAGTGACATATTTTTGTGCACACACTCCTCATTACATACCAGTCATGCTTTGAACACACATTGGATAGGAATACACACATATATCCAAGGACAACACACTGTAAAAGGCCAAAATTACACATACATAGATGTGTGAATGAGAGTGACAGACAGTGACAAAGAGCCTTCCATCATGAGGCCTGTCCCACCCAGCACACATCCAAATGGCTAAAACCACATGATGTGCACATGTCAATCACTGTAGACATTTGCCTCTGGTATCCCTCAGCACTATAGTGTCTATGTTGCTTGTGATAACTGTGTAACATGACTGTACAAGTCAGTATTCATCTAGCAGTTTTATACACGTATCTGTGAAATATAAACCTGTGTGTGCCTGAGTGTTGTGTGTCTGCTTACAGATAAATGGGTTATGGCCCATGCACACACACTGCACTCCCCATTGCCCTACTATGGCAAGCCTGCTGATATCTTCACTTTGAAATAGACCTTTAGGGAAGGAGTAGCCCTATAAGCTCCTTGCCACGTGCTATAACTACGTAATGCTATAGTGTGATGTACTAGTTAGGTAGGAGTTCTAATCCCAGACATGCCAGGTGTGTGTGTGTGTGTGTGTGTGTGTGTGTGTGTGTGTGTGTGTGTGTGTGTGTGTGTGCTTGTGTAGGGATCAATGAATTTGAGGCCATTCACACTCACTATAATTTCCAATGTCCTACTTTGGCAGGGCTGCTGATGTCATTCACTTTGAAATACACCTTTACAGGTGTTTGTTGGACAGCTGCAGACCATACCTGGTAGGGTGTGCAGTTCACCACTTCTGGCCACAGACATGAGAACTGTGCCTGCCAGAGGTTCCACGGGCAAGCCCAGGTACAAGCCTTGATGTAGTACTCTCCTGATGATGACATATGTCTGCTCGAACCAGGTCCCTCCTGGGACTGGCCAGGGCCATGTGCATGTGGCTTGCTGTGGTGTGGTGTGGACATCATCCCCCCTGCAGTGCTGGGGCTGGTATGTACACATCAACCTCTAGCTGTTGGTGTTTCTGGCCTACATCCACGTGGCCGTCGCACCACTCCCACCACATGCTCTAGCACAGACAGCCCACAGTTGATGAGTTCCACCATCTCACCCCTCCATCTATCCATGACCTCTGTAAAATAATGGAGGGCACCTGCAAGATCATGGATGTTGTCAGTTACAGCTGAAAGTGTAGCCCTCTGCAGTTTCAGACCCTGTCTGGTGTACCGTTCCATATGTGCCTGCACCTGCATGACAGCCTGAAACATGCATCTGGTGGTACCAGATGTGGCACTTCTGCCAGGGGCATGATGACCAGCAGCCCTCCAATGAGCACCCCTGTACATCTGCCTATGTGGTATCCTGATGGACATCTGGCTATGGCTGATGTGTCCAGACATAGCAGCCATAGATACCACTGTCCTGTGCACTGCCACCAACCACCAAATGTCCCTCTGCTATGGCCACTGGTGATGGAATATCTATAGGCACTGTGACTGTGTGCAGGGATGGGGTGGCTAACAAGGGGATGTTAAACTATGGCACAGTTTCAGCCTCTGACAACCCTGCCTATGCCTCAACACACCTATCATCATTTTCAGTGTCTGTATGGACACCAGCATCAGATTACCTGCAGGAGGGACCCTGACCCACCTCACCACCTGTGAGGGGAAAACAAGAAATGCACTTTAAGACCTGTGCGTCATTGCACACACACACACACACACACACACACACACACACACACACACACACACACACACACACACACACACACACCCTGACATTCCACTATAATACTGACCTGTCCCTGAGTTTACAGACTGTCCCAAGTTTATTCTCTTAAGTTCCCCATCCTGCATCACACTTGGAAACTTACACTCATTAATACCAATCATTAATGTATCATTCTTCTAATTGCTTAGACAAGTGATCACAAAACATGACCTTTTACTCCATTACCTCTTTTACTTGATTGGAGTCAGTTTTACAAAGACTCAATGCTGTCATCCAGTGTTCACCCTAAGTTTGTCCAGCAATCGTGAGCATGGCACCCATATGTTAGGGGCTACTACAGTCGCTCAATAATGTCATGAACTGGAGTGTCATATGCAACTATTGCTCAGTAGATGTGAGATCTTTTGTCTATTAACTTATTATGTGGACAACAGTAATATTTGGAAACAATCACTGGTGTTGTCTAGTAATTCCCTTATGCATCTGTAGTGCTGCATACGTGGGTATTCTTTCACCCTTCTGCTGATTGCAATTATAACAGTATACCTATTGTCTAGTTTCCCCTCCCAATGCATGTTCCATGCTACAGACCTTATTATACTATCAGCATGTCCTAAAATTACATGCCAGACAAGTATTCGTGGTGTCTCATGTGTTAGTCCATGTCCATGTACTGCACGATTTCAAAGGGAAGTCGAGAGGTATGAACAACCCCACAATCACACATGTGCATACATGGACACACACACACACACACACACACACACACACACACACACACACACACACACACACACACACACACACACACACACACACACACACACACACATCCTACATACATCAATCCCCCTCCACTCCACCAGATTGCACTTACAGACAAAATAACCCCCCCCACACACACACACACAGGTGAGGTTGGATGAAGATATTACACACAGACCTCCCATTGCCCATCTGTCAACATGCATGACATATGGTACTCAACAGCATGCAGTGAAGCTATAGTCAATCCATGCTAGCAACAGTATACATGTGTATGATGCATGGGCTGTGTTAGTAGGTGATGCCCCTTCTCCTGGAAAACACTGCACCCATGTACACAGTATTGCTGTGCACTTGTTCGGCACACTTCCATGTACTGTGCACCATACCTCACAGGTGTACACACCATTGCTGAATATGTATAAATGTGTCAGTTATGTCTGCTCTGCTGCTCACAGCCTCTATGTGTTTGTCTGACACATACCTGGGATGATATGTGGACAAATGTCATTTGTGAATGCCTGATGTCTGATTTACAGATGCCATGATCAGCAGTGCATGTATGGCCAATACAATACAATTACACTGACAACCGTCAAACCTTACTGTGGCTATGGGGAGTGTACACACCCTTATTGATATGATGCCCTCTTCCTTGATATGCCATGATACCACATTACTGCATATGCTACATTATATGAGCCTGATATGTGACATATGACCTGCACAATCAAATGCAGTGTAAAAAATATGTTAGCTGTCCTGATGCTGATTGAGATGCATACACTTTGTGGGTTCATATGTGTGCATGCCCTTATCATGATGGTTTGTTGCACCTACTATGTGTACTACAGTAGTCACTATTCCCAGCAAGGGTATACTAGGATGGGCAATCTGCATTTGCCAGTATTTGGTCAGTCTGCCCTATACATGTCCCCCAACTCTGCATCTGCCCTACACATGTTCCCCAACTCTGGATGATTGCAAGGTCAACTCATGTGCACTTCCCTTGGAGTTCACACACTGCTGTCACTATTGCTGTGGAGTCAGGGTTATGTCTGCCACAGTTGCTGCCCCTGACTGTGTGCAGATACAGCCATTCATAGCATCCTTTGTGTCCCTGCTGCAGTGCACTGTTGTGACATGATGACACCCCCTCTCCACCTTCAGCCTTTTTGCAGATGCTTGACAACTATGGGCTACACATATGTGTCAGTTTGCAGTGTCCCAAACACTGAACACCATGTATACCAGCCTAGTCCCAACTAATGAATGGCAAACATACAGATGTACACTGGTGCTGGCAAGGAAAAGATGGGGATGGTGGGCCTAAGGTGGGGTGAGGTGTTGGCTGTGCAGTACATGTATCTTACTTGATACTGTCTGTAGGTTTCCAACATGGTCTTGGTACACCAGTACACATTGCAACGCATGCCTTTTGGGGACTTTTTCTGTTATGCATATGCTACCTGTAGAGAGGCCCGGCTGATGTTACCTGTGGTACAACTGTCCCATCTGATTACCCTAACCCATGGGCCACACATATGCAGAGTCCAGGTGATTGCTGAAACGGTTACTGCACAGCTAATACTTGCTAGCCATTCCTGCAACTCTCTCAGTGTTGTTTAATGTTACTAGGCAGCGTGCATGACCAGTTTGCTACATGTGACATCATCTGTCTTGGATGGTGATCTGTTTATTTCCTAAATTATTCCTGTCCCATACATCCTTGCCACATACATGACTGTCTGTACTGTTTGCCATGGTATATGCAATGGTGAGGTATGGCTACCTGTCCAACTCCTGGGTGCTACCTGTTGGGTATGGGGTCCATGCCATGGCATGTAAGATGTGTGCAAGCCATGGCTGCCTCTGTTGCAGGTAAGTGGGCACATATGATGGCCAAAAGTCTTGGACAGCAGACCATTTCTTCATGTGACATTGGGGATGTGTACTTGCTGGAAGGTGCATTCTCATGAAGAATGCATACAGTCAGTACTCAACAGCTGCTTCCACTATACTTTGTCTGGAGTGTGTGCGCACATATGTTTCCAATGTTTTTGAAGGTATGTATTCCCCATATTTGCTGTCCTAACATACAATTCCATATTACACACTCATTGCTCATGTTAGGACCACATTGCAGGTTGTAAGGGTTGTGGACTGTAGTATTGTGATATGCCGTAGTGTAGATCTGTAACAGTTGCTATTGTAATACTGGTATATACACTGTTGTAGCACTGTATAAGGGTGATGTTTCACACATGTCCCTACTGTATGCCATTTGTCTCACTATTATGTTCATCTCTGTGCACACATTTTGCAATGACAGGATGTTAGTTATATTGCAGGAGTGTGACATACCCTTCAGAGACAACATCATGGTGACCACTGTGATGCAGTGCAGTTAACAGCAACAATACGTGAACATGTACAGCATGCATTATGGGTAGGTGTGTTAGATGTGTGCATGGAATATATCATGGCCATAACATGACCAGTGTATTGGCAAACCTGAACAAACACCATACTCATCAGCTACAGGCTGCTGCCCTGGAGGTATAAAAGAGGGACCTACATAAGTGTGTGAGAGATGTGATGTCAGTAGCCACAGCTGTGGCATTGGTACTGGGTGGAAGCAGCATTACAGTGCATCAACAGTACAAGCCCACAATACTACAGATTATGCACATCTGTTTATTACTACTATGCAGCAACAAACTATATATATGCCATCAAACATATGCATGATCTAGCTGTACAGATGCAGATGGATATGCAACTATGGCCTACTGATGTGTCCTGTGGCCTTATCTGCATGCTACTCTGCCACTGTGTGGGTAGCACCCACCTCTACTGTGCTCTCCACCAGGTATTGTGTGTGCGGACATGATGGTACCCCGAGGCTGGCAAGGAGCTCGTCAACATGTGTTGGGGGGACTGGATGGCATGACCCCTCATTGCAAGCTGGTCCCCCTGACTGCAGCAGCATGTCGACATGCATGGCGAAGTAGGTCTGTGTATTGATGCCAAATCTGCTCATAACTGCGGTTATGCAGGCTGACATCATTTACCCTGTGGACAAGATCGTTCCACAGGGCGGTCTACTCCTGCTGATCATGAGCTGTTCGGCCAAACAACACCTGATAGTGCTGCACCAGGTGTGAGATGATGACCTCATTCTCCTCCTCTGTATAAATGGGAAGCCTGTCCTGGGACATCTTGCCTGAAAGACATAAAGATAGAAACAGGTCTGAGGACCTCATACAGCAAGGTTATCATAGTTGTTAATACACATCTCTGTCTCCCCCCACTATATCTGCAACAACAATCTGATCACACAACTCAACAGGTATGTCTACAGAATACCTACCATTGGGACATATATCGTATTGTACAACAATTTGTGCTATGTGTTTGTAGTCATGTTCCCTGTGGGGACAGTATCATTGGTGGCCTGCTATGGACAATGTCACCTGCATGCCATTGTAAGGGTCACTATGGTTCCATATATGCATGTGTTCTGTTTGCTATGTGATTGCTGCACATCTGTTGTTTTGTGTAATTGGGGATATCTATGCATGCTGTTGGACATGATCTGAGAATGTGTGGACTATTACTACCCACATATGTTCTATAACAGTGACATAATAGCATGTTTGGGGAACAGTTGCCAGCAGAACCACCTCTTCCACCTCATCTGGCCATGTTACCAGGCCACATTACATGTGGGTCCCACCCTGGGGCTTCCTCATCTACTGGTCCTGCACTACCTTCAAGTGGAACCAGCTCAGGGGATGATGTTCACCCCCCCAGGAGCACACATAGACAAGATCCTGTCACCCGAGGTCAGGTCCAGGGTCTGGTGCATAGGGAGCACCACAGAGACTTGGGGGATGTGCTACAGCACCTTGAAGCCCTCAGTACACACTCACAGGGTCTGCATGCTTCTCCTGCTCAGCCTCCAGCCCAGGCACCTTCAGGGCCGTGAAGCTGATGTTGTGACTGCCCATGGGTGGGCACCTTGGTGCCATTGTTTCCATATGGGGTCTCATGGGCTTCCACATCGCAGACAACACTACCCATCCAGGGTGTTTATCCACCACATGTGTCATATACCGCCCCTGTAGGCTGTCTTCTCTATCTTCCAACCCAACCCACCTCCACAAATATACCTGCTATCCTTCCTCATATTACCAATCCCAGCTTCACAAACGAGGGCAATGTGTTCCCAACATGGCATTCACACCTGACATAACCATCCATTTTGCATACACTTACTGCTGTATATATATCATGCAGAACTGCCATGCAAAAGTAGGGGACATGTATTTATATACGTGTCTGTGTGTGTGCGTGCGTGTGTGTGTGTGTGTGTGTGTGTGTGTGTGTGTGTGTGTGTGTGTGTGTGTGTGTGTTTGTATATATGGAGATATATAGACATACACATATGAATTTCTCTATATATGTGTAGATATATATTATGAATTGTATATATATATATATATATATATATATATATATATATATATATATATGTATACATATAGGTGTCTGTATAGCTGTAGACATGGGTTCACTTGAAAATCCCGAATCTGACAATCCCGAATCCACAAAACTGAAAACTGACTATACCGAATGTTTACAATCACGAATACCACAATACCGAAGTAAAACTTTAAATACTGACGTGTACGTGTGTGTGACATACATTGTACTGAAGGAATCATGGCATCTAGCTCTGTTCCTCCTCCAGGTAATATTGGCACGGTTTACAAATCAGTGCAATCACAGAAAAGAAAGCATGTCCTCATTATAGACGGATTTGTCTACCATTTAGAAAAGAAAGGAACCCCAAATAATTACTGGTGCTGTAAAGGAAAAAGGTTTATTCCATGTAAAGGTAAGGTTGTCACAACTCCAGTTGCCGAAGGTGAACGGGTAATAAAAAAGTATGTTTCATTCACATACAGGAGATCCAAGTGAAACCGAGTAGTATACCATGTGTAGTGATTTGAAAAATAGAACACTTGTGTCTTGCGACTCACCATGTGTAGTAGTTGAAGATGTGCTTGCATCTAATTCTGTTGCTGTAGTACTGTACCTGCCTAATAGAAGAGCACTGTTGCAACAGGTTGGAAGGGTCAGATGGAAAACATGCAGATCGTGTAAGCATAGAAACATTACACTACAAAATTTAAAAGTACATGAATTCCTACTAAAATCAGGGAAGTTCATTGAGAAAACTATATCAGATAGCACTGGAGAAACTACAGTAGTGGCATTTAGTACTGTAAACAACCTATTCGACTTGAGTAACGCAACCATTTGGCTCATGGATGGCCCTTCTTTTTCAAAGGTGTAATATGCAGACAGTTATATTCAATCCATGGTTTATTGCAATGTGGAGGTTATAGTAAGTCTGTCCCTTTGCTGTATTGTCTCATGAGCAAGAAGTCGTTAAGAGCGTATAATTGTATGTGAGATGCTGTGTTTCAGCTTACGAAAGAGCATGAATTTGAATTACATTTGCGTTTTGTGTTATGTGATTTCAAAATAGCTGCGATGAAGTGTATTGCCATTAACTTCCAAGGGGTAACATCTAAAGGCTGTTTATTTCATTTTAGTCGTAATGTTTGGAGGAAGGTACAGCAGTTGGGTTTGACACAGCTGTATAATGGTAACTTACGTTTCCAGCTGTCAGTAGAGTTTGATAGCACTAGCGTTTCTGCCTGAGGATGAGGTGGTGCAGGCTTATTCTGAATTAAAGATGTTATTTCCTGAAGAGGGTCAAGATCTTCTGAAGTATTTTGGAGATTGGTACGTTCTGGGTAGACAGAGACAGTTTAAAATGAAATCGGCTTCTATTGCACGGTTTCCCCCTCTTTTACCAATCAGATTTTAGAACATTTCTGAGTTAAATACGTTGTATCTGCCTCAAATGGAAAATTCTGTTGAGGCATGGCACCGACGATTGAAGTGTTTATTGGGATTAAAGGCGACCGATCTGGGTATGCTTATGCAGACCCTTGCAAGGGAGCAGGACAGAGAAGATGAGCTGAGAATTTGTTTAACTAGTGGAAGATCACCTAGTCCTAAAAGACATAAACTACAGTTATGGCAGCAGAAATTTGAAAGCATACTGGAAAACCGAGACTCATATGAGAAGTTGGACTTCCTGAGGGCTATTGCATGGTTATTGCAGTTTTAACTTACATATTTGCGTGTGATGCATTTCTACAGATTATTTAGTCTTAGTACGATTGCATTACGAGTTTGACACACAAAGCATTGGAAATGGTGTTCAGCAGTGGTAGAGGGTTGCAAAGTACAAAATAGATGATATAGTCTTCCCTTTCAGTATTTGAGGTTTTTGGTATTCTGGTATTCGTGATTGTAAACATTCGATATAGTCAGTTTTCGGTTTTGTGGATTCAGGATTGTCAGATTCGGGATTTTAAGGGTTTGGGATTTTCAAGTGAACATGTGTGTATAGACATATATATATATATATATATATATATATATATATATATATATATATATATATATATATATATATATATATATATATATATATATATATATATATATATATATATATATATATACAGGCTGCATTCAGACATCAGGTCCACACTCTCTAATTCTCCTTTCTGCACAGCTGCACTGTTCTGCCTTGATACAACACACACAGGTGCCACATGTGGACACAGCCTAACATTAGGGGGGTATATATAGGGACAGATTTCAGGTAAGCCTATTACACATCTATGGCATTTGTGTATACTACATTACATGTTAACATGACTGTCCTGCAAGTGGTGGGTTCTGGAACCCACGTGTCCATCATAATGGCATTACTTCCACCACCAGCTATTGGCCACACTAACATACATGTTTTGCATTGCACAACACACACTATGATGGCTTACATCTTGTCAGTCAGTGCTGATCTGCACAGTTGACAGGTATAGCCCACTGCCCATGGGGACAGACACTATTGTCCATAGCAAGTGTTCAGCTGGACATCATTACAACACCTGATGACACATATAAATCATTCCACATCATCTATCCCATTATTATGCTTTCACTTTTTCTCTGTCTCTCTCTCTCTCTCTCTCTCTCTCTCTATCTCAGTCTCTCTCCACTAAATGGATTGAGCTGCTTCAAATAGATTGCAGCATGGATTTTGTAGGTGATGCACATGATCAGGCGATGACCTCTGCACCAGTCAGTATCCACCACTTGCTACCTGCATGCAGCATGCTGTTTAGTACTTCCAATTACCACTGTTATGGCAACCCACTACTATAAATTCCTACATCATGTATGTGTGGTCCATTTACCTTTCCTGTGTGGAGGACATCCTTCCTGTTGTGTGGGCAACAGTGTTACAGACAACAGGTAGCAATACGTCTTACAAGAGGACTTGCAGACTCAGGCCAGCTACATATTTGTATAAGGTTCCAGACCTGTAGACAGTGTAAGTAGTACTGTTATATGCACTGATTAGCACCAGTGTTACAGAGTTTGTGTGTACATACTAGTTTAGCATGGAATGTAATCTGTCTGCATAGCTCTCAACTGTGGGCCTATCCACATGATGGCCAGAGGATTGCCTGTAATGTTTTGTCTGTCCACCACACAGGTCTTGTGTCAGATATATCACTGGCATTGTGTCTGTTGAGTGCTATCTGTACATGGCTACATCCATTTGTGTTTCTCACATCATATCCCTGACT
>NC_056739.1:931753214-931785714 GCF_019279795.1 Protopterus annectens
GGTGAGGACAACAATAATATGCTGTGAAGCCAATTAGACCAGATTACATGTGTCCAGTGGACATGTGTGAAATGGACAACTATGTATGGGGCGAAATGTTTTTTGGGAACAGATTGCCTTTTTTTAAGGTGAGAGTGGGATGTTGGGGAGGGATAGTAGGTGTATTTGGGGAGGTAGGTTGGGTAGAATAATAGACAAGACAGACAAGACAGCATACAGGGGTGGTATATGATACATGTGGGGGTAAACACCTTAGATGGGGAGAGGTGTTTGGAATTTGGAAGCCCATGAGTCCCCTAGTGGAAACACTGGGACTGATGTCCCCACCCATGGACAGTCACCACTGCACCTTTACGGCCCCGAAGGTGGCTGTGCTAGGCGCTGAGTAGGAGGGCAGACTGACCTAGTTGCCCACACCACCATCAAGCTGGCGTAGCAGATCTCAAACTCCCTGCGGAGCTCGCTATGCACCAGACCCTGGACCTGACGACAGGTGACAGTAAACTGTCCACACTCGCTCCTGGGGGTGTGAGCCCCATCCCGTGAGGCAGTTCCACCCAAAGATGTTGCAGGACCAGCGGATGAGGAGGTCCTGGGGTGGGACCCAGATGTGCTGGTGCCTGGTGCCATGGCCAGATGAGGTGGGAGAGGTGGGTCCACTGTGACCGGCCTTCCAAAACGTGCTATGGTGTTTCAATTTTAAAACATGTGGGTTAGTAATAGTCAACACATTCCAGGACTAGGCATAACAGCATGCATGGATATTCCCATAAACCCAAAACACCAGATATGGAACAGTTGCTTAGCAAACAGAACACATGCATATATGGAACCACAGTGGCCATTACAACAGCATGCAGGTATACTGATGGCAGCACGCCACCAATGTGGGAGTATTTCAACATGGCACATGCATAGAAGCAAATGTCAATATTTATCAAACAATAGGACATATGTCCCAACAGTAGATTTAATTGTGCATATACTGATTGAGTTTTGTATTTACTTTATTGCTGCAGATATGGTGGAGGGGGAGAGAAAGATGTCTCTTAACTTGTATATCCCTGTAGTTCTCATTACTTTCCTAGACAGTGCTGTGATCTATTACATTACCCTATGGCCTTTGTTTTGACAGTGGTATGGATGTAGACAACTATATACATGAACTGTGTTTTGCCTGCAGTATACACCTCTTACCTGGTATACCTGTGGAGGTATTGCTTGTTAACACTATATGACTATTTTCATATTCCCAGATTCCAGGTTGATGTTATGCACATACCTCTTCATCTCTTATTGCACACACTCTGGGCATGTCTTCACAACATGCACGTGTAACTGAGACATATTTTGACTATTGCCCTCATAAACCTTTGGTGAGTTGTACAATGGCAAATTTGTTTTCATAGACATTTTTCAAATAATTACAGGCCTGATGGTCAGTTATATGACATTAAATGCTGCCTAAATATCAGAGATTAGCACACTGATATGCCAGGGGGACGGGGTAACAGCCAGCAGATATGGGCCAATTATCTGAACATTCCAGACAGATCTGTACAGTCAAGGGGTATGATTCTGCATACAGCTTACTACCACTCCCAGGATTCGAACCATGGCTGTGTGTGCTAAAATAAATCAGTGTACATCACAGTTGAGTGTGCTATATAGATATTGCTGTGTATTCTTTCTCTGAATTCTGTCTATAAGTGTCCCGTGGTTTTGCAATCTGACCTTGTAATTGCAACACTGTTATACGGGGTTTCCTAGACAGTTTTATTATGTAGCACTGTGTGGATGACAGTGTTGATAGGCAATACATTGGACCCGACCCAGTTTGGCTTTGTCAAGAACGCGGAAGATCATGCTCTTTGAACTGATGATGCGACTTCTTCAAATAGTCACCAAGGCCATTGATGAGGAAAGGCAGTCCACAGCCACCTTGACCTTGCAAGGTTGTTTTCGGACACAATACCCCACTGGGTATTGTGGCAAAAACTTACCAGCTTAAATGTAAAACCCATATGTCACAAGATGGGTTGCAAACTGGCTTAAGGACAGAACTCCACAGGGGTTAGAGTTGCTGGCGCCTGTGTCAGACTCCAAGCCGGGTCACAAGTGGTGTCCCACAGGGCTCGGTCCTTGGCTCTCTATTGTTTGGCATCTACTTCTACCAGAAGTACAGGCTAACATGGGAGGAGACTTTTGGCTGACAAAGTTTGCAGATGACTGCAAACTGCGCTATAGTGGAAAAGTGCATCGACACTGATATCCTTCAGAAGGGACTCAATGGAAACAGATAGCTGGTGCTCAGAGCCATGGCCTGAAGTTAAACGCCAAAAAAATGAGAAATATAGTCATCCTTACCGCCGGAAAAAACAAGGTAACCCCAAGCTACCATATAGGTGGCAATCCACTAGCTAACAGAAGAGGTTATCAGGGACCCTGGGGACCCAGGTTGACAGTGGCCTTTCTTTGACACTCTCACATTGCTAAAGTGGTTAGAAAGACCTTCTCTACATTGCCCACCTGGGATCGGCGAAGGGATTCACATCCAGATCTAGTGGAGGTCATTGTTCCCCTGTACTCTTCTACTTCGTCGTAGGACCAATGATCGAAAGTACAATGCCCCATTCGGGATGTATCTCACACCCCATTATCTGCAGCAATTGGAGAGACCCCAAAAGTTCCTCACCAAAAGGATACAAGTGGACTCCAAAAATCTGTCATATGCTGCCAGATTGAAGAAACTCCTAGCTCTATTCAGTCGCGACATATTGCCTGCTCAGAGGGTGACATGTGCCTGACATACAAGGCCATGTCCAACCCGGAATTAATGGACATGCTCCACCCTCAAAAAATCCAAACTAATTCCACCCAAAACCACTCAGGAGCAAGTGACGAAACCTTAGCACGACGGATATAAATAGGGACGCGGCTGGAGGGATACAGATTTATCACCAGAGACTCCCTCATGCTGTGGAATAAAACCTCCCCGTCCATGTGGAGGCAGAGCACCTCGGCTGACTCTGGTTCAAGAGAAATCTGTGACCTGTGGATGGGAGATCGTGAGGGCTTACCCCTACCCCGGAATCATCATCTCTCTGGGTCACTGCTGGACAGAGGCACAACAAACTAATGGGCACAGTATTTTTTCATATAAGGTGGCTGGCGTAAGCCACAATAATTTGGGCTAGGCTTATAAATGCCTTTAGGGCAGATAGCCTAGTATAAAACCTATGCGAACCTATAGAACCTTATTAGTCAGAGATACTGCAACACTAACACTGTCATACAACAATACCAGACTAAACAGTACTAGTCCAGGATTTCAGTCTTTTATTTCTAAGCACAGTTTTCACATCTGGACAGACCCTGTGGGGGTAATGTTTGTTAACACTACCTGAATAAGTTGTCACTCATATTACCAGATTCCACATTATTATTAACGCATATATACCGCCTCACTCTGTTACTGCACATACTGTGGCCTGGCAGGGTTCGCCAACATGGGGGTGGAGTTGAGGCACACTTTTGCTTATTGCTCTACATACAATTTTTGGGCGAGGTGCTAGAGTGACAGGTTTGCTCTCACGGATATATATTTCTGATGGTTATGATGTCTGACAACAAGTTGTATGTCTTCTATTTCGCTGCCTAAAACTTCTAGGATTATCCCAACTCCTGATTTGCCAGGGGACAGGGGTGACAGGAAGGGACTCTACACCATTTATCTGGACATTCTGACAATATTTGTACAGTTGAGGGGCATGATTCTGGCATTGCCAGATTACTGCCACTCCCAGTGATTCAACCCTGGCTATGTGTGCAAAATACAACACCTCACGCCTTCAGTTGAGTGTGTGCTATTTGGATTATATTGTCTATCTTTTTACTGTTTTCTGTCTAAGTCTTCTGTCAGTTGCCAGCATAGGCTCTTTGTCATTATTTATCAGTCGTGATGCAGACATTCCTACATATTTTATTTATGTAGCACACAGTGTAGGTAAATAATGCTTAATACAGCAGTACTATTAAGAGATTGCAACACTACATTACCATATGATACCAGAATAAAATGCAAGCAGTCCAGGAGAGTTAGACCTTTAGTGCCAGGTATTTTTAACCTTAATTACTTACATACAACCCCTGTAATGACTCTTTTCCTGCCATATTGTCTGGTTTATTCAGTACATGCCATACACAATACAGGTATTTTATGTACTGGCAATTAACTTTCTACTACTTTTAGATTTATTTTATGGCAGTATATGCAAGATTATTATCAACCTGCCTCGCGATGCAACCTTTGCAGTCTAGAGGCATGGGCTTCCCGGTTCACAGCCTGCTTGTCTTCCACTGTCAAATACATAACAGGAATATTTAGCCATACCCATCCAAAATATACATGAGGTGTAAAATTATTAAACAGGTAGCAGACTGATACTTACACTCAGCTGGGACATCACCTGTCTGCCTAGCCTCTTGGATCCACTGATCCAAAAGCTCCCTCTTTCTCCATTTCAGGTCAGCATAGTGATGCTTAACCTGCTCAAATTAGTTCAGAGATGCCAGTGGCAACTGGTGAGGTTACACGGGTCAAGATGGTCTCAGGCTTCTGCTTTATATTGGGAACCCTGGTACTGGCCCCTGCAGCAGTCTCTGGTCATGGTCTTCTAACAAGGAGTCCCAAGCCATGACTTTGGAATCCTGGATGCCCCAGCACTGCACCTGGAAGCACAATCCTTCATCCACACCTGTCATAGTGCCTACAGGAGGAAGCTGCAACCAGTTATGAGATGTATTCCCATCTGTGGGTTTTAATAGACCAGACCACATTTCCCACACTTTGCCACATGACTGTGATGCAGTTTTGAAAATGCTAAGGTTCATAGGTTCATAGGTGTGGTACTAGGCTATCAGCCCTGGGGCCTTTTACAAGCCCAGCCAAAGGTAAGGTACCCTGGCTTTTGCCAATTCAAGAAAATTTCATTTTCTTTCCTGTGCCACTGTCGAAAGCAGAGCCACAGAGGTGATAAATTCGGGTGAATTTCCTATTTCCCTATCCAATCATCAAGATTAAGCTATGGGCAAAACCTGCTTACCTAAGGTTGGCATTGTTTAAAGGGGTATACCAATGGGAAAAACTGGTTTATCTGGCCTCCACACATTGTTTCACATTCCTAGTAAGTAGGTGTGCAATGCTTAGCATTGGTAAAATTTAATTTGCACACTGTTTGCTGGTTGGCATTGATTTATCAATCATTACGTGTTATATAATGTGTGTTTGATATCCATGATTCAAGGCGTGCACGCATTAACTGCATGAGGGTCCTTGGGTTTATTGGGGATTTCAACACTTTATTACAATGACACCTCTCACATCGGGACTTAATGCAGTACTCTAGTTTACATATTTATGTTATGTAGTAAGTTATACGGGAACATAAAAACTGTATATAGATTCCTTACACATGTAAATTTTGTTTTTCCTGTAGTGGAGGATCTGTTTGATGATACCTCAATCTTATGTATTGCTGTGGTCAGTATGTATTGCTGTGAGGTTCTTACTGGTTAACTACTGTGACTATAGTGTACAGAGTCCTGGGGTTCATGTCCTGTAAGGACTGTTTATTTTGTTGCTGGACAGAACAATGGCTGTTAGGATAACAGAGTGGATTACAGGCACTTTTAAGCCAAATTGTAAGCGGATTTGCTTAAGTTTATGTGACAGTAAGGTCAATGTTAACTTCCTCGTTAAATATGCTTACAGAGAGTTAGCTTCAGTATTGCTTAACTTATGTGCACATTGCTTTCTACCCCAGTGCAAACAGGGATTATACCCACTTACTACTGCTTACAAGTGCTTACTCCCACTCACCCCCTACACTTAATTCTAAACAGAAATGTAACATGGTTCTTGGGAATGTGGTGATTTGGACACCCTCTATGGATTTATCATTCATTACCACATTATACCTTTGATTTGTGCATCCCTGATTCATGTGTACATATACTGTATGGGGCACTTTGGGATTTATCTGTGACAATGACACCTCACATCTGCATTTAATGAAGTACATTTTGCACAAATATATGTTATTTAGTAGGTTATACAACAAAAAATTGTTCATAAAGTGATTTTGACATCGAAATAGAATTTACTACAGTGAGAATCAAACCTGGAATGACTACATTATGCAAGGCAATAATGCTCTGACCACTACACCAATGTTACCAAGTAATTGCCTGTTTCATTTATGTGTATCTTTGGATATTTATCTTTTGTGCCATTTGCTGCTACAGTATGCATAGCTAAGCAATGAGCAAAACCCGCTACACCTACAGTTAAATTACTACCTTTTGATAAAAAAAAAATTTCTACTGGTATTTTCTCTTGAAGGGACAGGCCTGTTTCATGACAAGCTGTGGATTCCTGAATGCATCTGCAGCATTTGACAGACATCCTAGCAACCTCCCATACCTCTCAACCTCTTAATGCACATTATCTGGACAAAGCTTGACAACATGAGGTCCAAATATGTACATATTTTAATTATTTCTTTTATAAACTTGGGACAGCTGCTAGAGTTGGTGTATGACAGTCATATGTATGCCATTATTTCATGGCCTCATTCCTGACATTGTCCTGTGATTTCAGGGTGCAACTGGGGTACAGGCCAACTGTATGGGCAAAAAATGTGTGGACATTATGCTATAATTGCATTAACTTGGGAGGCAGTATGCGTAACCTCCTATGAGCATTCTCGGCCATTGTTATTGCCAAATGGCACTCCTCTAAGTGCAGGGAGAGTGTATTGTGAGAGCTCTGCTCTGGACACACACCCTGCACTTGTCCATGCTCTATGTCCATTTAGAAAAAAGAAAGTGTTAAATGGTTTAAAAAGGAATTAAAAATTTTTTAAAATTGAGCAAAAAAATTTTTTTTCCTTTTCAATAATGTTAAATTTTTTTTACCGATTTTTTTAAATTCCCCCAAATTAGAAAAATTTAATTAAATATAAAGGGTGCTTTATCAAATTCCTTCCAAAAAGTCCCCGGGGTTCAACACTCCCCCTTTTTCCTGATATTTTCATTCCTTTTCCCAAATTCATGCTCTTTTAAATCAGGTGGGGGAAAACCATGCAAATTGGGAAATTTATCCAGGAAACCCCAGGGTCCGACTTAATATTCCTGCAGGGAAAATTTTTTATTTAACCCCTGCCCCAAAATTTTTGGGGTGAAAACCAAAAAAAAATTATTAATGTAGGAACATGGGGTGAAAATATACCTTGGGAGAAAAATTTTTTTTATAAAAAAAATTTTTTTTTTTGGGAAATTTAACAAAATGGAGGGATTTCCCCGAAAAAAAAAAAGGGAAAAAAGTTTTCCCCAAAAGCATTTTGGGCCCAAAAAATGGCCCTTGGGATGAAAAATAAAAAATTTTTAAAACAAATTTGTTCTTTTTGGGAATTTTTGGTTTAGCAAAGAAGGGGGTTGAAAAATAAGAAAAGGGGTTAAATTTTTAACCCAAACCATTTTGCCAAAATAGTAAAATGGATGCCCCTAAGGGGGGCAACAATTACCCCGGGTGGTTGCTAAGGGGGGGCTGGAAAGGGGTGTTCTAAATTTTTGCACTGTTTTAAAAGGGGTTGATATTTAAAAAAAAACAAAAAATTTCCTCTCATGGGGGGTTTGAACCTGTTGGGGCAAAAAACAATTGGGGGAAGGGGGAAAAGGTGGAAGGCCTCAAAGGGGGAATGCATGCTGGAAATTAAAAAATCTCGGGGGTTTTTCCCAGGGAAGCAAACTAAAATTGTCTTTAGCCCGGTTTTCCCCTTTTAAAAAGGGGGGTCCAAAGGGGTTTTTTAAAAAACAAAAAAAAATTTTGGGGGCCCGTTCAAAATCTTAAGCAAACTGGGGGGGTGAGGTGTTTTGGGGTTAAAAGAAACCCCCAATGGGAAAGGGGAAAAAGAGGGAAGGGAAGGGAATCCAAAAAGGGCTAAAACTGGAGGTGGGGAAATGGGGGGACAGGGGAATTTTAGCCAAATTTTTCAAGGGAACCCCCCCAGGGAACCAATATTTTTTAAAATATGCCCCAAGGACCCTTTTTAAAAAACCCCGGGGATTCATTCAAACCTCACCCCTGGGTACCCCCCAGTTTTGGGGAAATTTTCCTGACAAAACTAACAAAATGAGGGGCCGCTTGCTCATTCCCCCAAATAGCAAAACCCCGAGGGGGTGGGTGAAAAGCTGATAAAAAAAACCCAAAAATGAGGGGGAAAAAGGGTTACAAAAACCCAAAGGGTTCCCCCCACAAAATGAGGATGGAATAGGGAATCTTAAAAGGGTGGGCAGGGAACATTTTACACCCCCAAAATTGGTTGACCCAACAGAGGGGGGAACCCAAACCCCAGTGGGGGGGTTTTCCAAGGAATGTGGTAGGCCCCCCCGAAATGCCAAAAAGAACCTTTCCCAAAGGGCCCCAAAATAAAACCCGGGGGCTAAAGGCATGGTTTTGGGTCTCCAACCCGTTCCTGGATCCCTGCAGACTCTAGCACATATATTTTCCAACCCCCAAAAGATTTGAAAACCCGCAAAAATGGGGAACCCCCCCCACCAAGCCAAGGAAAACCCGAGGTAGGGGGCTATAGCCCGCCCCTTAAAAACATCCCATTAAAAAACCCCCTTTTGGAAAAAGGGGGTAGGGGACATAAACCACAAGGGCCTTCCCCCTCCATCCCCAAAAAGTTGGGATGCCAAAAAGCCCGGGCTTTTCCTTTTAATCAGGGCCCCGGAAAGCATCCCGACCTCCCAATCTGGGGACAAAAAGGTGTACCCCCTCAAATTTGAATGGGGAATTTTTATATTGGAAAATAGGGAAAATGCAAAAATTTGGGTGGCTGAAAGGGGGGCACCCCGAAATGGACACCATTGGGCAAGAAATCCAAAAAAAATGGGCAACATACAAACCAGAAATCAAATAGAGCATGTGGGGGTTTGGGTCCAAGGCACACCATGCCTGTCATGAGGTACTCCCACCTCAGTACCCCAAAGGTTTAGATGGCCATAAAGAAACCCGGGAAAAGGCCCCCAAGAGGCAATGGGGAAACAGCCCCCCAGCCCAAGACCAATCAAAAGGCCAGGAGTGCTGGAAAGGGGAATCCCGAAACCCGAAAAGTAGGCAAAAAAAGGCTGCCCGTATGCCCCAGCCTTGGGAAAAGGTCAAAAATAATGAAATGGAAAAACCCGGGAATAAAACCATACACATAAGGTTTTAAATGGGTGCCCCCAAAAACCATGTAAAAGGAGTAAAATGTGAATTGAAATATCATAGCACCAATTCCTAAACTGGCCCAATCACAAAGGTAAGTTCATTTTACAATTTTGAAGGGGAGTTGTTGTTCAATATTGTTTTAATGGCAAACATGAAAGGAAAAAGGGGGGGGCTGTGGATGGAGATGTGGGACACCATTTGGGCAACCCTGAAAACCTTCAAATACCCTTTTCAACATCACCCTACTAGCCCAAGGGCAAATCCACTGCGAAAGTGGTGGCCCCAAAAAGTGGGATAAACACACATCACAGGGGAATACCCAAAAACCAAAAAGTCTTTAACCACAAACGGGTTTGACCCTAAAGGGGGGCCTTAAAGGGCTTTAAAAAATGGAAATGGTGAACGGGCCCCTCCCGACCACAAAAGGACAGTTTTAAAAGGGTTTGGAGTTTTATGTTTCCCCGAAAAGGGTAAGGGGAAGTCCCGGAAACTTAAAAGTAGTTCCCAAAAAAACCTAAAACTCACCCCACCATAGCCCCAGGGTTTATAAGGTCAAATCCCTTTTGGGGGTGGAAGAAGAACCTGAAATACCCCCGTCAGCCCTGTAAATGTTTAAAAAATTTCCCCGGTGACAATCCTATCCCGAAATGGATAATTGGAAGGTAGATTTAAACCTGGACAATTCCCGACCCCAAAACCCGGTAGCCTTTTTGGGGTGTGGGGGACAAATGCAGGCCCGTTGGTTTTGGTGCAAAATTTCCAAATGGCCACAGTCCCCTTTTAAAAGGGTTTTGTCCCTTATGGCCAAGTATTTGGGTTTCCCGGGGTTTCCAACAACCCAACCAACCACAAAGAACCAAAACAACCCCTGTTACAAAAAACCCCTACCCCTGTCCAAAGTCCTACTGCATTTTAAAGTGGACCAAACCATAAAAAGCCCCCAAAAACCAACAAGGGGAAAGTACCCTTAAAAGGAAAAGGGGGAAATTTAAAATGTAAGAACAATTTTGGAATTTTCATGGGGGTTAAACGAAATTGTTGTGTATATGGAAACCAGTAAGGGTTTGGGCCCAAAAACCCGGCCAAAAACCCCAAAAAAGGAAGGGAATGAAGTAATGAGCCCGCCTTGGGTTTAACGGCAGCTAAGGGGAAAGGCCCCAGGTATATTTTGTTAAATCAAATTTTCAAAAGGGCCTTTCCCTATCCCCAATGCACCATTTTACCCCCCATCAGCCCCAAAGGGTTTATCCCCAGGTCAAAATTTTTTGTGGGTGAGACAATATGGGCCCCATTCTTTGGAATTTTTCCCCAAAATGGAGCAAAAAAAAGAGGTTTTCCATCAGGTGTCCCCCGCTGTAACCGCAAAACCCCCTGCAACCAGAACAATGGATCCCCCAAAATTTTGGGCCCAAAAATCATAACATCTACAATTTTCCTTTTCACAAACCAGGGGAAACCCAAATTTGGCTGGCAACCCCAGGAATGGTTAAATTAAAAAGAAGGCAAATGGCCTCCCACATTGGTGAACCCCTTCTACAAAATGGCCTTTCATTCTGTCAAAGGCCCGTGCCCACTTGTCCCAAATTTTTGGTTAAACCCATTTGGGGTTCCCTAACTAACCCAAAAACCTTTAAAGTCAAAAAAACACAAATTGGAAAGGCCAGTTTACAAAATTTCCAAGAAACCTGTCCCCCCACCACTCAAAATTGGCCAATCCATAAAAAGTGGGTTAACCAAATTAGGGAATTCCCTTTTGGTACCCCCGCCCCTAATGTTTGGGGGGATAAATGGGGGTAAACAGGGTGTCAAATTAAGTTAAAATTATGTGCCCCTTTTAAACCCTCCCGCAAATTTAAATTTTGGGTGGCTAAATTTTTTTTAAAAAATGAAGGGAAACTTCCCCGCCCCTTTTTTTATTTCTTTTTTTTTTTTTTTTTTTTTTTTTTTTTTTTTTTTTTTTTTTTTTTTTTTTTTTTTTTTTTTCGGGGGGGGGGGGGGGGGGGGGGGGGGGGGGGGGGGGGGGGGGGGGGGGGGGGGGGGGCCCTTTAAAAACTTCAAAATACCCTTTTAAGGGCCCCCTTTAAAAGCTTAAAAAGGTGGCCCCAATTAAAAAAAAATTTTTTAAAAAAAAAAACTGGGCCAAAATGTTTAAGGTTTTAAACTAGTTTTTGGGGAAGGGGGTTTTAATTTGGTCCTGGCAAAACTTTTTGGCCCTTCCCAGTACTGACAAGTATGTCTGCATGCATTACTGAGTATAACAGTCTTTATGTGTTCGTAAACTTGCAGTTGAAAATACTCTGAGGGCCTTCTCACCCACTACACCCCCAGTGCTATACTTAGAAAGGGCTTCTGCTGTATTTCACATTAAATATACCTTGTGACGCTTTTCACCCTGTGGGCTACCTGGATCTTGCAGTACCAGCATAACACTGTTATACAAATGGGTAGATAGGCATGGGTTACCCTCTGATTCCTGGCAAATGTATGATGTGTGTGTGTGTGTGTGTGTGTGTGTGTGTGTGTGTGTGTGTGTGTGTGTGTGTGTGTGTGTGTGTGTGTGTATGTGTGTGCAGTTGTGTGTGAGTGTGCATATTTGTAGGAGATAGGATTCTGAGGCCACATTCTCCAAATACACTAAACTTTGCCATACATTATAAGGGATGGTGATGTTGCTAACATTAGGAGAGCCATGACAAAACCCTCACCTTACTATCCCTGTGGTGTGTGCAATAAATGCATATCCCTGTAGTAGCAATAATTAGATAGACAAGGGTTTGTATTGCAGTCCTGGTAAATGTGTGGTTGTGGGTATGTCAGAGCATTATCATGGGTTTCAGTGAGTACAATATCCACTGTGGGGTGGGGGTGCTGTGTATACTGTCTTTACACCATGGAACCTCCAGTACATGTCCCAAGGTCCACTGTATGAGGATGGCTATCACCATCACTCATACAGGTACGTGATGAAACTCTTCAGCCCAACAACGCATGTGCTGTGTGCAAAAACTCTGTAACAGTATGGACTCACTAACAAGGTAGTCAGCACTGCTAAAGCCAGGTCTGTAAAATGTGTCTATGACTGTATGTGTTTGTCAATGTGTATATGACAGTATGTTATACTATGTATTGTCCATTAACACCCAGTACATCCCCCATTGCCATAATGTACAAGGCCTGGTAATGTACACTTTACAGGAAGCTCCGGACACACCTCACCCTACAAGCTCTGTGGTGTGTGCAATTAAGGCCAAACACTTTAGTAGCAATAAGTATCTAGGTAGGGATTCTAATCTCAGTGTTACCAAGTAAGTGTGTGTGTATATGTGAAGGGATCTACTTCAGTTTGCAGAAAATATATTTCCCAGGAGATCATTTGTGCAAGAACTAACTGGCAAAAGGTAACATTTCAAAGCAATCATCTTGTGGAAATTCATTCCATCAAAACTAGTAGTGGGTGTGTAAATGCCCTCTTCCCCACTGTATAGCTGTACATCGATACTAGAACTGGTATATATAGTTGGGTGTGGTTGTTGTGGGCACAGCCACCCACATTGGGGTTATTGTTGTGCTTATCCCCCAGCTTAGTGTGCTGTTATATTGTACAGTTTATGTTAAGAGGTTAAGAAGTTATTAATCACACTATGTGTGGTTCTACGCCAGCTCACACCCTCCAAAGTGGGAGGCTGTGCCCCCCACACCAGCACACTTATGTATACCAACTCCAGGACTGCACTACATTGGGGAAAATGACATATACCCTGCCAGTACCATTTTCAATTAAATTAAATCTGGCAGACTGATTATTTACTGATATGATGGTTTGGCAATTTTGTCTTGGTGGAATTACATAGGCAAAAGGAGTTCTCTGCAAAATGAAGTACATCCATGTGAACAGTATTATTGGTGTATTGCATCAACACAGAAGCCTCTGTGTGTGTGTGTGTTATTCACAAACATTTGGTGTGTGCCACCCAGTACACTTACCATTGTCCACTGTAGAAGAGCTGCTTACATCAGTCACCATGCACTCACCTATATGCACTCCTCAGACCTATCAGGCATGTGGCATATGCAGTAACTGTTATACAGACCTGTTACTTGTGTTCAGCTGTACCCAGATTATGACACAGTCAATGTGTTACCACAGTGCCACAACCCTTGTAGGAAAGGACAGCAGACCAACATCCTCCTGACACACAGACACCTAGAAGACAAGCATAATACATTATGGAGCCCACAATCAGTCAGTGTCAATAACAGCTATAATGCATCATGGCTGGACAGCTACACATCCTGACATGTAAGCATTAACATTCCAGCTGACAACAACAGCATTACATTGCTAAAATTTAGTACATTCACCCTGTGCATCAGAACCCTATTAGCATGTCCCTGCATCAATGGTATGGATGACAGGGATGTGGCACAGGTATCATCATATGCACAGGGTGTAGTGTGGGTTTGCCAGAGCCCTAGGGTGAGCCATTTGATTGACATGTGTGTGGGTTAGGGGTTCTTTATTAAATGGCCTGTGCAGATGTGAAGTGTGTGTAGCTATTGAGGTGCTCTAGCTGTGTTGGTGATGTGTATGTGTATGTATGCACTATACAGGGGTATTTTGTACAGCTGCAGACCATACATGGCAGGGTGTACAGTTCACTGTATCTGCCAGGGGTTGCATGGGCACCACCCTAAAGAAGCAAAGATATGGTACTCTCCCCTGACGATGACAATTGTCCGCTGGATCCACGTCCCTGCTGGGACCAGCCAGGACCATATGCATGTGGCCTGCTGTGTTGCGGTGTGGACAGCACCCCTCCTGCAGTGCTGGTGCTGCTACTGCCACTATGGGAGAGGCTATGAGATGTTGCACTTCCATGTAGACCCTCAACTGTGGGTGTTGCTGACCTATGTCCATATGGCTGATGTCCTACTCCCACCACATGCTCTACCACAGACACCACAGGGTCAAGGATTCCCAACATCTCACCCAACTGTCTATCCATGACCTCTGCAAAATAATGGTGGGTATCTGCATGATCACAGATGTAGTCACATACATAAGGAAGTGTAGCTCTCTGGAGCCTCAGACTATCTCTGGTGTAATGTCTCATACATGCCTGTGCCTCTTTGATGGTGTGAAACATGCATCTTGGGACACCTGCTGCTGTATTTCTGCCAGGGGCATGATGGCCAGCAGCTATCCTACAAACACCCCTGTACATCTGCCTGTGGGGGACCTCGCTGGTCATCCAACTATGGCTGCTGTGTACTGACACACTTGCCATAGTCACCACACTTTCCTGTCCCATGCCACCACCCGCCAACTGTCCCTCATCTATGGCCACTGGTGATTTGGTATGTGTGGGCATTGTGTCTGTGTGCAGGGATGGGGTGGATAAAAGTGGGATGCAAACCAATGGCACAGATTCAGCCCCTGACAACTCTGCCTGTGCCTCACTATGCCTATCATTATTGTCAGTCTGTATAGACACTAACATCAGGAGGGACCCTGACCCACCTCGCCACCTGCGAGGGGCAGACAAGAAATGTAAATTAAGACCTGTACATTATGGTTTGCTTCTACACACACACACACACACACACACACACACACACACATGCACACAGTTACAGGTGAGGTGGCACAAAGATATTACATAGACCTCTTATTACCCAATAGTCAACATGCATGACATATGGCACTCAACAGCATGCACTGCAGCCATTCATAATCCTTGTTAGTGACATTATACATCTCTGTGATGCATGAGTTGTGTTAATAGGTGATGCACCTTCCCCTGGAATACACTGCATCCATGTACACATTATTGCTGTGCACCTGTACAGCACACTAGCATGTACTGTGCACCATACCTCACAAGTGTACAAACTATTGCTGAGTGTTTGCTCTGTTGCTCACAGCCCCTATGTGCTTGTCTGACACATAACTGGCATGATATGAGGAATGATGTCAATTATTTATGCCTGACCTTTGATTTGCATGTATGTGCAATAAAATCCGGTTACACTGACAACCTTCAAAGCTTAATGTGGATATGAGTAGTGTACACACTCTTGTTGACATGCCAGACTCTTCTATGATATGCATTGGGGCCACAATACTGCATTTGTTAACATTACACACACCTGATATGTGACATATGACCTGTGCCATCCAATGCAGTATCAAACAAATGTGTTAGTTGTGGAGATGCTGAATGAGATGCATACAATATGTGGGTTGCATAAGTGTACAAACCCTTAACACAATGGTTTGTTGAAGCACCTAAGTGAAATACAGGAGTCACTATTCCTGGAAGAGGTATACTAGCATGGCCCATATTTACTTGGCATTGTTTGGTCTGTTTGCCCTACAAAGGTCCCCCAACTCTGCCAGATTGCAAGGTCAGCTCATGTGCACAGCCCTTGGAGGTCACACAGTGGCTTCATTATTGCTGTAGAGTCTGGGTTATGTCTGGCACAATTTATAACCTTGACTGTGTTCAGATACAGGCATTCTTAGCTAGCGTTGGATGTATGCTTCAGTTCACTGTTGTGTTTCAAGCTGACACCCCTCCCCATCCTCAGCCTTATTGCAAATGCCTGACAACTGTGGGCCACACATGAGAGTTATTTTGCAGTGTTCCAAATTCCAATCACCATGTCTACCAGCCTAGTTCCAGCTAATGAACAGCAACCCTAAAGGTGTACACTGGCATCAGCAAGCTAAAAGTTGGGGATGGTGGCCCTGAGGTGGAGTGAGGTGTTGCTTGTACACCACACGTATCTTTATGAATACTGTCTGTAGGTTTGAGCCTTAGTCTCATGACACCATTACACATTGCAACACATGCCTTTGGGAGACTTGATGTTATGCTTATGCTACCTGTACAGAGCCCTGGATAATGTTTCATGTGGGGCAAATCTTCCTTCTGATTACTCTAACCCATAGGCCACACATATGCAGAATCCAGGCAATTATCGACACAGATACTGCACAGGCAGTACTTGCCAGACATTCCTGCAACTCCCTCAGTGTTGCTGCATGTCTCTGGGCAGCATACATGACCAGTTTGCAACATGTTTTGTCATCTGTTTATTTTCTACATCACTGTTGTCCCATATTTCATACACCCATAGATGACTGTCTGCACTGTTTGCCATGGTATATGCAATGGTGAGGTAAGGTTACTTTTCCCACTCCTGACTGCTACTGTTCGGATATGGGATACATTACATGGTTTGTAAGATGTGTGCAAGCCATGGCTGCCTCTGTTGCAGGTGACTGGATAAATGTCATGGACATACTTCTTGGACAGCAGACCATTACTTGGTGTGACATTGAGGCCCTATTCTTGATGGCAGTTGTGTACTCAAGAAGAGTGAATGCTGTCAGTACATCACAAGTTGCCTCTACAATATGATATTTGGAGTATATGCACACATATCCCTCCAGTATTTTGTAAGGTTTGTATTCCCCATATTTGCTGTCCTTACATAGGATTCCATATTACACATTCATTGCTCATGTTAAGATCACATTACAGGTTGTAAAAGGTATGGAATGTGTTATTGTGGTCTGTTGTATATATCAGCAACAGTTGCCATTGTAATAGTGTTGTATACACTGTTGTATCCAGTGTATAAAGGTAATGTTTAATACATGTCCCTACTGTAGACCGTTTGTCCCACCATTTTGTTTATCTCTGTCCACACATCTTGCACTGACAGGATGTGAGGTATACTGCAGGAATCTTACATACCCTTCAGATATGCCACCATGGTGACCACTGTAATGCAGTGCATTTAACACTAACAAAAATGAACATGTACAGCATGCATTATGGGTAGGTGTGTTAAATGTGTGCATAGCAAATAGCATGGCCTTAACATGGCTGGTGTATTGGCAAACCTGAACAAAACAACTCCATACTCACCAGCTACAGGCTGCTGTCCCAGTTGCATACCAGAGGGACATAAATAGTTGTGCGAGAGAAGTAATGTCAGTAGCCACACCTGTGGCATTGGTACAGGGTGGAAGCAGCATTTCAGCACATCAACAGTACAAACCCCAATACTAAGGATTATGCATCTATGCATTACTACACTCCAGCAATAGACTATCTTATCTGACATATGCATGTAGATACTTTACAGATAAAAATGGATAAGCAGCAGTGTTCTAGTAATGTGCACTGGGGCCTTACCTGCATGCTCTTCATCCACTGTGTGGGTGGCATCCACATCCACAATGGTTCAGCTTGATGGCTTTTCTGTTGGGTGGGTGCCCCAAGGCTGGCGAGGAGCTCCCCAGCAAATATCCGTGGAGGCTGGATGGCCTGACCCCCACCTGTGGCTAGCTGGTCCATCACAATGGCAGCAGCATGCTGATGGGCATGATGGATGAGGTCAGTGCAACTATGCCGCTCCTGCTCATAATTTCAGCTGTGCAGGCCAACATCGTTTACCCTGTGGATGAGCTCATTCCACAGGGCATTCCTCTCCTTCAGATCCTGTAGCTGAATAAAATGCTGTAATGTTGTATGACATATTGCATGATGGTCTTATTCTCTATGTTGGTGAATGCTGGGAGCCGTGGATGTTGCATATTAACTGGAAGACATAAACAGGAAAAAACATCACAGGACCTCATACGGTTGTCCATTTGCACATCAACAGTGGATATTACTTGCAAATAATCCAGACTATACCATAACACTGTAAGCTATCAAGGCTTTGGCATCTTGCATTACACTCCTGGCCCTGACCTGTCTAGTTCCCCCAGTGTTGGACACTTAATGGCATAATCCACTCTTCTCCATTCATTTCTGTGTAGAGGGATGACAGTGGCCATCTTCCATGTGGATAGTGTATGGATGGTGACAATTCTGTGTTTTACTGCAGTGTGTGATTTAGCTGTGAGCACATTCCTGAGTTCATGTAGGAGTCAGACTGTGATGTTATCATGCCCCATGGTGACTTGATGTCGTTGCCATCAGTCGGCATTATGTACATGCTCACCATTGATACAGACAGGAATGTGGTTGCTGTGCATATCCCCCTGTACAAATGTTGGGGACAGGGTGGCACTGTTCCCACCTAACCTGTCTGATGCAGGTTGCCTGTATCCATGGCATGTGTGTATGAGGTGTGCTTTACCCCCAGTACAGGTTGAATTGTGTTACTGCCTCTGAGACTGACTACATATGTGGAGACATTGTTGCAATTGGTCTTGGTGGTGTGGATATGTCTCATTTATAGTCATAGTCAGTCTTACAGAAAGTCACCTATGAGCCTACATGCTTGCTCAGATAGAGGTGGACTTGCTTCCAAGTTGTGGTCTGCACCTCTGTGTCCCTGTACAGCCATTATAGCAACCTATTATGTGCTTTGTGTATTGCTGCTGTCCACCAAGGGGGATTACTCTATCATTGGTGGAAGCTGGTTGTAAAGGTCAGGTACTGCTGGTTCCATATAGCTACAGTGGATATAAAGTGTACACACCTCTGTTATAGTGCCTGGTAGTTGTGCAATTCAAACGTGACCCCACAAAAGCTCATGTCAACACAATCTCCACCTGTAATGTGACCTATAGCCTGCTCAATTCAATAGAAAACATAACAATCTGTCCTGAGAAAACATGTGGGACATAATACTCAGTACAGTAAGCCAGTTGAATGTGTGTGCACACCCTTAAATTGATATGTTGTGTAAATACCTGCTGAGATAATTACAGCATCCATTTTTCTTGGTTTGTACTCTAACATCATGTCACATCTTCACTTGGCAATGGCTGCTCACCTTCTATGAACCAACTTTGTTTCTTTTTCAATATAATTGTACAGGTTATGGGTCACATTTAAGGTGAAAAACATTTTGAAATGACTTTCTGTGATCTCATTGGCATACAGCACACAAACCTGGCATTCCAACAGGGGTGTGTACATTTTGGATATCCAGTGTATATGGGTGTTGATATAGCTGTTAGTGGTAGGCATGGACAGTGGGTCATAACACAGTTGTACACTTCCCTGATAGTACCTGATAATCAGGCATACTGTAGTACCCATATCAGTGTCATGGCAATGCAACAATCAGTAGCTGTGCATATTTTATTTTGTTGTATGCAGTGACACTGATATTACACATGTGCAACATGCACAACCTATTTTTTGGACTGCTTGTGACCCATGTTATTACTTTTGTGCCTTTCAGCTAAACATACGTAGACATACATGTGCTTAGGGGATATCTGGTATACATTTGTGTTCTATGTCAGTATGGCACACTGTATTTACAGTCTTGAAGCTCAATCATATGTCTCAACCTGTCATACCAGGACTTCTGGGTAATGGTCCACATCAATGGGTGACAAAACAGGGAAATCAATATTGATAACGTATTAATATAGCTGACATAAGACAAGTATATGTGTATGTGACTACATATATCAGTCACAACTGTGAATATTGTCCAGCAGAACAGTGTACATTTGAATGTTATTAATTCAATATAGCACATGCAGTTTAACACACACATCTGTAACAGTACTCTACTATGCACATGCCCTATATAGGTATCTTAGATTTACAAAACAAACATGTATAATACTCATATTCACAGGTAACATATGGATATGGGCAACATCCCATTAACAAGCCTAGCAGTGGTACAGTCACTACTCTTTGACAGACACTCTAGTGGTTGCCATATGTGAGCTATCCTTTCCCAGGGTGAGTCAGGCTCCTGAGCTGTGACCCAACCTATCCACCTCTTAGATCATCACATGTGGACTAAGCCTAACATTGGGGGGTATATACAGACAGATCTTAAATATGTCTGTTACAAACCAATGACGTTTGTAGCATAAGACATTTTGCATTACCATGGCTATGGTAAAGGTGGTGTGGACTGAAACTCAAGTGTTTGTCATTACTGCGTGACTTCCATCTCCAGCTATTTGCCAGACTAATATAGATGTTAGGAGGAACAGACCAAACACTATGATGGGTAAATCTTGACATTCTGTGAAGATCTACACAGTTGACAGGTATGGCCCACTGCAGACATCATTACAGCAAGTCTTGATTGCACATAGAATTATTTTATAATCATCTATCCCATTATTACAGACCAAGTACTACATTCAATTACATGCTTACATGCTTCACATACCTGTTTTATTATTATGCTCTCTTCTATGTTCCAGTTGATGTCTTCTTTGTTTTGTTTGGTTATTTTTTTTTCTTTTCTCTCTTTTTCTCTCTCTTTCCACTACAGGGATCAAGCTGGTTTGAATAGATTGCAACATGGTTATTGTAGGCGATGCTCATGATCAGGTGATGGCCTGTGCACCAGTTGGTGTTCCCCACTTGCTATTTACAGGCAGCTGTGTAGTTCTTCAAGTAGCCAATGTTATGGCAACCCACTACTATAAATGACTACATCATGTGGGCGTTGTCCCTTTACCTCGCCTATATGGAAGACATCCTTCATGTGTGGGGGCAGCAGTGTTACAGACAGCAGGTAGGAATACAGCCTACAACAAGATTTGTGGATACAGGCCAACTACATGTTTGTATAAGTTTCCAGACCTAGGGACAGTGTGTGAGTATTTGATGTTATATGCTTTGAATACTTCTAGTTTTACAGGGTGTGTGTGTACATGCCAGTTTTGCATGGGATGCCATCTGTCTGCATAGCTCGCAACTGTGGGGCTATCCACATGGTGGCCAGAGGTTTGGCTGTTATGTTTTGTCTGTTCTTCACACAGGTGTTGTCCTTGACATATCAGTGGCATTTTCTTTGTTGATTTCTATCAGTACATGGCAACATCCATTTGTGTTTCTAACGTCATATTCCTCAGAAAGGGTATGTTGCAAACAATCCTGTAATGCCAGCAACTTTCACAGTGTATAACAGCAATATTTCAAATATGGCCCTGTGTTTTGAAATGTGTCTTCAAATTATATACCAGGCTTTGTCCAGATGTCATGCAGTAAGAGGTTGATAGGTATGGTCTATCATAATTTAGTGCTGACATTCCTGCTATCATTCCAGTGATGTTGTGGACTCCCACATATGTTGTGGGGTAGGGGCCATATATATGAGGGCTACAGCTGGACAACATGGGTGACCCTGTATAGTCAAGAGGTCAGTGTATAGAGAATGCTGTTATATGCCCTTGTAAGACATTTTATGGGGAAGGGGAATTAAATGTTTTTAACCTAGGCTGTTAGAACATGTGAGGGATATTACTAATAAGAAACATAAAGGTATATGGCTGTACATTTTCATACATTTCACCAAACGGTCAGTGGTGGGTTAAAACTTACTGTTTACACACTGTTCTGTTTGTCAGTGTGATAGTACAGTTTGAAGTTAAGCGTTGTTATGTAAAGGATCCATTTATATTATAACAATTGATACATTTCCCCCTAGGGGGTTAACTACAGACTGTAATTGGAGGCTGTTGAACTTATTCTGTAATTAATTGTTGATTGATTCTTGTCTTCAATGCAAGTGTGTTTTTTACTGTTGTACTGCTTGAAGGCTTTGGCCAAGACAGTAGGGTATCAATTTTTTTACAGATTACTGTATCATATGTTTTCCTTGATAGTTGCATTTATCAGTTATTTTGTATTTCTAACACCTAAATGCTATAAGACATGGCATAAATAACGTAAATAGTACACAAATAAACATTTATATTTATGCAAAAGGTGTGGTGTTATTTCTTTTGCACTGAGTGTGGGTATATGTTTTAATGCAATAATTCTCATTTGAGAAGGTGGCAACTGTAGGAATAATGGCTGTTTGAAATTCTGGGCATACTCTCTCTCTCTCTCTCTCTCTCTCTATATATATATATATATATATATATATATATATATATATATATATATATATATATATATGTGTATACACACACACACACACACACACACACACACACACACACACATATATATATATATATATATATATATATATATATATATATTTATATATGTGTGTGTGCGTATATATGTCATTTGAATGTTTAGTACTTCCACATTGTACATTCCCTATGGTAGACTGATTGTTCTGCATGATATGTTAGAGAAATCATCCCACCATCTTACAGCTCAGATGGCTTGTTGGTTAACTGCTGTTTGTATGGTGTACAGAGTCCTGGGTTCAAAACTGATAAAGGCTGTTTATTTTGTTGCTGGGTAGATGTAGGCAGAGGGATTAAAGCACTTTAAAGTGTCTGTACGCATGTGTGCACAGCTTTGCACAATGCTAAGTGGAGCTGAAACACAGTTAAACATATAGGCGCTTACACTGTGTACACTTTGCTTAGTGCTGCTTACCAATCCACAGACACACTTAGCATCTATATTTAAGCAAGTCACACACCAGCTAACCACAGCTGTGCACTGCTAACCATTGCCCACTTTTCCTTTTTCAGTAGCTATCACACTAATGATAACCTTATTTTCTATAGCTCAGTTGGTGTAGTGGTAATTTGCTGTGGTTGTGGTGTACAGGGTCCTGGGTTCAAGACTTAGCAGCGCTGATTATTTTGTTGCAGGGAAGAACAAGTTCTGTAGGATATATATGTGTATGTATATATATATATATATATATATATATATATATATATATATATATATATATATATATATACATGTATATGTATGTGTATGTGTATTTATATGTATATATATATTTATATGTGTGTGTGTGTGTGTGTGTGTGTGTGTGTGTGTGTGTGTGTGTGTGTGTGTGTGTATGTGTGTATGTATATGGATTCACTAGTCAATTTCAAAATACTGAAATGTCAAATTTCAGTATTTCGAGGCGGTATAGTCAAAATTCCACATACCTGAAAAAACACAACTGTGAAAACCACAATTGCAACCATACACACACACACACACACACACACACACACACACACACACACACACACACACACACACACACACACACACACATACCACCAACACCACACAAACACACATACACCTAACTACACTACAACAAACAAAACAACACATACAAACACAACATAAGATACAAACACACTTACCCTACCCCTGCCCCCCCATGTTTCGGGCTCACCCCCTACTTATACATACTAACTTCAAGGTTGCCCGAAACACACAAACATACAAAAATCACCACTACACACAGTCACACACACTAAAATCCCTACCCAATACCCTTACGTAAACAACACTTACCTGAATCCCTAGCTAAATCCACAAACTGCACCACACTTAACAAACATGACACCATGACAGCGGAGTCGACATTTCCACATTTGATATAGTGCAGTTTCGAGTAACTGCACTTTCGACTATTCAGTCTCAAAATACTGAAATTCGACATTTCAGTATTTCAAGATTGTCTAGTGAACCCCTGTATATATATATATATATATATATAAAACAATCTGGAGATACTGAAATGTCGAATTTCATTATTTACAGACTGTATAGTCGAAACTCCACATACCCGAAAACCGCGACCACACACACACACACACACACACGCACACACACACACACACACACACACACACACACACACACACACACACACACACACACACACACACACACACACACATACACCTACCTAACTACACTACAATAAACAAAACAACACACACAAACACAACATAACATACAAACACACCTACCCTACCTATAAGCAGGAGGAGCAAGCCCCCATGCACCCCCCATACCCCCCTACTTATGTATACTAACGCAGAGGTCACCCTAAACTCACAAACACACAAAAATCACCACTATACACACTCACACACACTAAAATCCCTACCCAATACCTTTACGTAAACACAAGAGAACTTGGCATAGCTCCTCGTGGTCCCCTGCAGAGTTCCTAAGCCAGCAGAGAGCAGAAAAAGCAACTTTCTTGATCATAAGTATTTTTTAAAACTTTTTGTTTGCATTTTTCGATCTTTTAAGCTTTTCGACTACTGTTTGTGCCTTTATTACTGTTTTCTTGCCTTATTTTCCTGTGTTTGTGAGCTTATATTGTTGATTGCACTTGTGGGCTAAAGTATTGCTTAAAAGTAACTAACAGGCTAATACACTCAAGTGTACCAGCCTTTGATAGCAATTTAGTCGAAAACAAAGCATTTACTGCATTTTTCCTGTCTGTTTGAAAAAAAAAAAAAAAACAAAAAAATATTTCTCCTTTCCTAAACTTTACTTGCTAGTTGTTCCAGTGATCAGATTTTGCTTATCCCTGGGCTTTGTATTTGGTTCCTGTGTTCCTCCATTTTCTTGTGTGGCCAGAGGTAGTTTCTTTACTCACCAGTGGGAGTGGGGAGTACTGAGCTGCTTGTTTGTCCTCAGAGGAGTGGTTAGAAGCAGCAACTTGTAATTTGTTGGCCATTTTGGGTCATTTCCTGTTTTTTCCAGCCCCTGCTATAAAGCACACTTTACGCGGCTTTTTCTGGCATTAGAGAACTTGGCATAGCTCCTCGCGTGGTCCCCTGCAGAGTTCCTAAGCCAGCAGAGAGCAGAAAAGCAACTTTCTTGATCATAAGTATTTTTAAAACTTTTTGTTTGCATTTTCGATCTTTTTAAGCTTTTTACTGTTTGTGCCTTTATTACTGTTTTCTTGCCTTATTTTCCTGTGTTTGTGAGCTTATATTGTTGATTGCACTTGTGGGCTAAAGTATTGCTTAAAAGTAACTAACAGGCTAATACACTCAAGTGTACCAGCCTTTGATAGCAATTTAGTCAAAACAAAGCATTTACTGCATTTTTCCTGTCTGTTTGAAAAAAAAAAAAAAAATATATTTCTCCTTTCCTAAACTTTACTTGTTAGTTGTTCCAGTGATTTTGCTGATCCCTGGGCTTTGCATTTGGTTCCTGTGTTCCTCCATTTTCTTGTGTGGCCAGAGGTAGTTTCTTTACTCACCAGGGAGTGGGGAGTACTGAGCTGCTTGTTTGTTCTCAGAGGAGTGATTAGAAGCAGCAACTTGTAATTTGTTGGCCATTTTGGGTAATTTCCGTTTTTCCAGCCCCTGCTATAAAGCACGCTTTGGCAGGCTTTTCTGGCATTAGAGAACTTGGCATAGCTCTCGTGGTCCCCTGCAGAGTGCGTAGACCAGCAGAGAGCAGAAAAGCAACTTTCTTGATCATAAGTATTTTTTAAAACTTTTTGTTTGCATTTTTTGATCTTTTAAGCTTTTCGACTACTGTTTGTGCCTTTATTACTGTTTTATTGCCTTATTTTCCGTGTTTGTGAGCTTATATTGTTGATTGCACTTGTGGGCTAAAGTATTGCTTAAAGTAACTAACAGGCTAATACACTCAAGTGTACCAGCCTTTGATAGCAATTTAGTCGAAAACAAAGCATTTACTGCATTTTTTCCTGTCTGTTTGAAAAAAAAAAAAAACAAAAAAATATTTCTCCTTTCCTAAACTTTACTTGCTAGTTGTTCCAGTGATCAGATTTTGCTGATCCCTGGGCTTTGTATTTGGTTCCTGTGTTCCTCCATTTTCTTGTGTGGCCAGAGGTAGTTTCTTTACTCACCAGTGGGAGTGGGGAGTACTGAGCTGCTTGTTTGTCCTCAGAGGAGTGGTTAGAAGCAGCAACTTGTAATTTGTTGGCCATTTTGGGTCATTTCCGTTTTTCCAGCCACCTGCTATAAAGCACGCGTTGGCAGGCTTTTCTGGCATTAGAGAACTTGGCATAGCTCCTTGTGGTCCCCTGCAGAGTTCCTAAGCCAGCAGAGAGCAGAAAAGCAACTTTCTTGATCATAAGTATTTTTTAAAACTTTTTGTTTGCATTTTTCGATCTTTTAAGCTTTTCGACTACTGTTTGTGCCTTTATTACTGTTTTCTTGCCTTATTTTCCTGTGTTTGTGAGCTTATATTGTTGATTGCACTTGTGGGCTAAAGTATTGCTTGTACAACTTACTAGGCTAATACACTCAAGTGTACCAGCCTTTGATAGCAATTAGTCGAAAACAAAGCATTTACTGCATTTTTCCTGTCTGTTTGAAAACCCCAAAACAAAATATTTCTCCTTTCCTAAACTTTACTTGCTAGTTGTTCCACTGATCAGATTTTGCTGATCCCTGGGCTTTGTATTTGGTTCCTGTGTTCCTCCATTTTCTTGTGTGGCCAGAGGTAGTTTCTTTACTCACCAGTGGGAGTGGGGAGTACTGAGCTGCTTGTTTGTCCTCAGAGGAGTGGTTAGAAGCAGCAACTTGTAATTTGTTGGCCATTTTGGGTAATTTCCTGTTTTTTTCCAGCCCCCTGCTATAAAGCACGCTTTGGCGGGCATTTCTGGCATTAGAGAACTTGGCATAGCTCCTTGTGGTCCCCTGCAGAGTTCCTAAGCCAGCAGAGAGCAGAAAAAGCAACTTTCTTGATCATAAGTATTTTTTAAAACTTTTTGTTTGCATTTTTCGATCTTTTAAGCTTTTCGACTACTGTTTGTGCCTTTATTACTGTTTTCTTGCCTTATTTTCCTGTGTTTGTGAGCTTATATTGTTGATTGCACTTGTGGGCTAAAGTATTGCTTGTGTAACTAACAGGCTAATACACTCAAGTGTACCAGCCTTTGATAGCAATTTAGTCGAAAACAAAGCATTTACTTCATTTTTTCCTGTCTGTTTGAAAAAAAAACAAAAAAAAAAATATATTTCTCCTTTCCTAAACTTTACTTGCTAGTTGTTCCAGTGATCAGATTTTGCTGATCCCTGGGCTTTGTATTTGGTTCCTGTGTTCCTCCATTTTCTTGTGTGGCCAGAGGTAGTTTCTTTACTCACCAGTGGGAGTGGGGAGTACTGAGCTGCTTGTTTGTCCTCAGAGGAGTGGTTAGAAGCAGCAACTTGTAATTTGTTGGCCATTTTGGGTCATTTCCTTTTTTTTCCAGCCCCCTGCTATAAAGCACGCTTTGGCGGGCTTTTCTGGCATTAGAGAACTTGGCATAGCTCCTTGTGGTCCCCTGCAGAGTTCCTAAGCCAGCAGAGAGCAGAAAAAGCAACTTTCTTGATCATAAGTATTTTTTAAAACTTTTTGTTTGCATTTTTCGATCTTTTAAGCTTTTCGACTACTGTTTGTGCCTTTATTACTGTTTATTGCCTTATTTTCCTGTGTTTGTGAGCTTATATTGTTGATTGCACTTGTGGGCTAAAGTATTGCTTGTGTAACTAACAGGCTAATACACTCAAGTGTACCAGCCTTTGATAGCAATTTAGTCGAAAACAAAGCATTTACTGCATTTTTCCTGTCTGTTTGAAAAAAACCCCCCAAAAAACCAAAAAAATATTTCTCCTTTCCTAAACTTTACTTGCTAGTTGTTCCACTGATCAGATTTTGCTGATCCCTGGGCTTTGTATTTGGTTCCTGTGTTCCTCCATTTTCTTGTGTGGCCAGAGGTAGTTTCTTTACTCACCAGTGGGAGTGGGGAGTACTGAGCTGCTTGTTTGTCCTCAGAGGAGTGGTTAGAAGCAGCAACTTGTAATTTGTTGGCCATTTTGGGTCATTTCCTGTTTTTCCAGCCAACTGCTATAAAGCACGCTTAAGGGCTGGCAGGCGTTTCTGGCATTAGAGAACTTGGCATAGCTCCTTGTGGTCCCCTGCAGAGTTCCTAAGCCAGCAGAGAGCAGAAAAGCAACTTTCTTGATCATAAGTATTTTTTAAAACTTTTGTTTGCATTTTCGATCTTTTAAGCTTTCCGACTACTGTTTGTGCCTTTTTTACTGTTTTATTGCCTTATTTTCCTGTGTTTGTGAGCTTATATTGTTGATTGCACTTGTGGGCTAAAGTATTGCTTAAAAAGTAACGAACAGGCTAATACACTCAAGTGTACCAGCCTTTGATAGCAATTTAGTCGAAAACAAAGCATTTACTTCATTTTTTCCTGTCTGTTTGAAAAAAAACAAAAAAAAAAAAATATTTCTCCTTTCCTAAACTTTACTTGCTAGTTGTTCCAGTGATCAGATTTTGCTGATCCCTGGGCTTTGTATTTGGTTCCTGTGTTCCTCCATTTTCTTGTGTGGCCAGAGGTAGTTTCTTTACTCACCAGTGGGAGTGGGGGAGTACTGAGCTCTGTTTGTCCTCAGAGGAGTGGTTAGAAGCAGCAACTTGTAATTTGTTGGCCATTTTGGGTCATTTCCTGTTTTTCCAGCCCTGCTATAAAGCACGCGTTAGCGTGCTTTAGCCTTTTAGCTGAGTGGAGCTGCTACGTTGCACACTAGGGCAGCGCCCGGTTACAGATTTAAACTATTAGGGCTACCTAAAGTTCACTCTACAAATTTCCCTTAAAACTACCTTCCTCAAAGTGTACTACTGTTCTATTTAGTGTATCCTCCAACTATAAATTATCTCTACTTGACTCCCAAGTAGAATATTCTCTATCCGTATAGCTAAGCACTTGCTCCTACAGTACTTATCACTTCGATACAGCACTCTTGTTATAGAAAGTACCCCAAAAAAAAGCAAACCCCATTTCTCGGTCACCCACATCACCAAAACCTTTCTTTAAGTTTTTCTGTCTATTCCTTCTAGCATGTCGAGGGATCAGTTGCTAATATCCTCTCCTGCTCAGCTGGTGAACCTGGGATTATTGAGGCAATGTTACAATTGCCTCATGTACACAGACAACCCTCTCCTCCTCCCACAAAACACAAATACATGAGAGATGCAACTATACGGCCAAACTGGAGGCTGAGCTCTCTCAACATAGGACTGGCAAGACCAGACAGGAGGAGAAGGTAACCACACACACTATAGACCCAGTCTCACATAATACCATCACAACCTCAAATCATACACATAAACACACAAAGACATACTGGAGGCTCTGATCAAAATCTACCAAAACAGCAGAGGCCACCAAAGCAGACACCCAAACAACTACCACCTCAAAACACAACACCTGCATCACATAGACCACACAGTCAGAGTGTCAAGCAGTCACAGCCCTTAAGGCCAAACACTATGCCAGACACACTAGTCATTGGTGACTCCATAGTCAGACACACTGACGTCCCGCTCATCAGACTGAGTAAGGAGAAGGTCACAGTAAGCTGCCTGTCGGGTGCTAGAATCCGCCACATAACGCATGCACTCAGGTCTCTCAACAGCAGGTACAAGTGCGACTCAATCATTGTCCACGCTGGTGTAAACGACCTGAGACGCACCTCCCTGGACTACATGAAAAGAGACATAGAGGAGCTCTCTGATTATGTAGCCCAGGCAGGTATGACCCTGACCTTGAGCAGTATCCTACCTTCACCAAGAATGATGCCACAATACAGAGATAAGATGATCTGTTTTAACAATTGGCTTAAACTCTGGTGTCATTCAAAGGGGATCCAATGTCTGTCTGCCTGGGATGACATGCTGGACAAGCCACGCTGCCCATGAGGCTTGCACTTGTCACCCCTGCAATTCCGTATTTTGGCAAAGGCTCTTGCCACCCCCATAGTGCCTTTTTTAGGCAAGGCTCAAATTCTAAACCTACCACCCTAGAACAAAACAAAGAAAAAACTAAGGGTAATGCTGCTCAATGCCAGAAGTCTCAACCTCAAGATGCATGCACTCGAGGCCCTTCTCAGTATGGAGAACATCGATGTCTGTGCTGTGACAGAAACCTGGTTCAAGGCTCCTGAGAGCACCCCAGCACTATCAGGTTTTAACTCATATCATGCATTCCGGCCACAAAACCCGGACAATACCAAGAAAGGAGGAGGGGTATCCATATTCATCAAGGACACCCACACCTCAAGATTGGTGGCATCGCACGATGCATTGGAAACCATCCAGGTGTAATTAACCATAGGCAAGACTGCTATGCAAATTGTAGCATGTTACAGGCCACCCTCGCAAACTCAGGAACCTCACATGGCCTTCCTGAAAACACTGGAGGGGATAAATGTATCTCCGAACACCATCATACTAGGTGACTTCAACTACCCTAATATAGACTGGGAACACTACTCAAGCCCAAACACTCTAGCCCAAAAGTTCCTGGAATTCATAAACTCAAATGCCATGGAACAACTAGTCACCATCCCCACAAGAGGAGAGAGAACATACTTGATCTCATCATCACGAACATGGGAGCACAATGTTCAACGCCAGAAGTATACCCCTCACTGGTGAGATCTGATCACAAACTAATCTCGCTGGAGGTCCTCATCCTGCCCCCACCCGAAATGAAAGACCACAGTAAAGAACTTCTCGAAAGCCGACTTCACACTTCTAAAGACTAGTGTGGTCTCCTTTAAGGCCCCTGAGCTGGCGGTTAACATTACTCAAACCGCTGAATCACTTACAAATGCCTTCTACCAGCACCTGCAGGGCTGCATGGATCAGGCAATCCCAAGCAAAACAAAGACTCTTTGTACCAAAGGCAAGCGTCAAGTCTGGTGGACCCCAGCCATAAACAAACTCTACAATAAAAGGAGAAAGCTACTACAAGATAGAGCAAAATCCTTAAAGGTAAGACACCGCTGATCACTATAAGTAAAAAGCTAAGAGCTCTCATAAAATCATCCAAAGCTAATTTTGAGAAAAAATAGCTAAGGACTCTAAAGACAACCATAAAGCATTCTTTAGCTATGTCAGAAACCTAGGAGGAAACTCCCAGATATGCTCAGAATTAGTTCAAAATGATGTGAAGATTACTGATCCTACAGACATTGCCAACATACTGGCTGACAGGTTCAGTGCAAACTTCTCCCCCCCTCCCCCCTAAAGAAGAGCTATCTATACCAAATGATTGTAGCCCCCCAAACATCTCCAACGCTCAGGTGAGAACTGCTCTCTCCAAGGCAAAGAACACAGCATCCATGGGACCTGATGTTGTCCCCGGCTGTGTGCTCCATGAACTCAATGAGGAATTAAACCCACAGTTAGGACAGCTGTTTAATCTTAGTCTCACCTCCGATACGCACTCCAGGAGTGGCGCACAGCGACTGTGGTCCCTCTCCACAAAGGTGGTGCCTCCACTGACCCTGGAAATTACCGTCCCATTAGCTTGACAAGCCTGATCTGCAAAGCCATGGAAAGGATCATAATGGATCTCATAAATAAAGACATAGGGAATTTGCAGACTTTGGATCCAACCCAGTTTGGCTTTGTCAAAGGCAGATCATGCCTTTTAAACTTGGTTGACTTTTTGAAACAGTCACCAAGGCCATTGACGGGAAGGCAGTCCATACAGCCTACCTAGACCTGGCGAAGGCTTTGATACAATACCCCACTCGGGTATCATTGAAAACTCATCAACTTAAATGTAAACCCATACATTACAAGATGGGTTGCAAACTGGCTGAGTGACAGAACCCACAGGGTCAGAGTTGCTGGCGCCATGTCAGACTCTAAGCCTGTCACAAGTGGTGTCCCACAGGGCTCAGTCCTGGGCCCACTCTTGTTTGGCATCTACTTTTCTGAAGTACAAGCAAACACAGGAGGGTTATGGCTGACAAAGTTCGCAGATGACTGCAAACTGGGTGCCGTAGTTGAGAACACATCCGACACAGATATCCTTCAGAAGGGTCTCACAGAAACGGATAACTGGTGCCAGAGCCATGGCCTCAAGTTAAATGCCAAAAAATGCATAGTCATACCCTTCGGGAAAAATAAGGTTACCCCTAGCTACCATATAGGTGGCAATCCCTGAACACAGAAGAAGTTATTAGGGACCTGGGAACTCAGGTTGACAGTAGCCTTTCATTCGACACTCATATTGCTAAAGTAGTTAGGAAGACCTTCTACATTGCCCACCTTATCATGAAGGGATTCACATCTAGATCAAGGGAAGTCATAGTCTCCCTATACTCATCACTCATCAGACCAATGATCGAGTACAATGCCCCATTCGGAATGTATCTGACCCGACACTTGCAGCAGCTGGAGAGGCCACAAAGTTCCTCACCAAAAGGATAAAGGGTCTCAAAATCTGTCTTATGCTGCACGACTGAAAGAACTCCAGTTATATTCAGTTGCGTACCGCTTACTCAGAGGTGACTTATGCCTGACATACAAGGCCATGTCAAACCCAGATTTGATGAATATGCTTCATCTCAAAAAATCTAGATCCCTCAGAGCCACAAGGGCGGGTGACTTAAACCTTGACATGGTTATTAATAGGACGTGCTGGAGGGATAGATTCATCACCCAAAGACTCCCTATGCTGTGGAACAAAATCCCGGTTTATGTGAGGCAGAGC
>NC_056739.1:931788214-931813214 GCF_019279795.1 Protopterus annectens
GAGGTCAGGCCCTATCCTCTGAGGCGGTTCTACCCAAAGGTGGTGCTGGACCAGTGGATGAGTAGGTACCGAGGTGGGTCCAAGACATGCTGGGGACCGTTGCCATGGCCAGATGAGGCAGGAGAGGCAGATCTGCTGGAATTGGCCTTCCCTGATGTACTACAGTGTTGCAGTTTTAGAACATATGTTGGCTAGTAATGGTAAATACATTCCAGGATTAGTTATAACACCATGCATGAGTATTTCCATTAACAGATTAACAGATCTGGAACATTTGCATAGCAAACAGAACACATGCATATATGGAACCACAGTGGGTATTACACCAGTATGCAGGTTACATTGATAGCAACAGGTCACCAATGATAGTGTTTGAACAGGCAACATTAATTGGAATAACATTCAATGTTTTTCGAACAACAGAACACATGTCCCAACAGTAGGTTTGGTGGAAAACATACTCATTCATTTATGTGTTTAGATTATTGCTGAAGATAAGGTGTGGGGGTGGAGATGTCAGTTAGCAAATGTAGATTTGTTCAGTGGTCACAGATTTAGTGATCATTGTTCTACTCATTACTCTCCAGGTATTATTACAACTATGGCCTTGGGTTGGTCAGTGGTATGTTTGTACACAGTATAATTACAGCCTTCTTATAACTACTTTATGCTTTCTCTTACTTGGAAGACCTGTGGAGGGAATATTTGTTAATACTACATGACTGTTTCTACCCATATTCACATAGTAAGGGTTACATATGTGCACTCATACTCTGTGTGTGTGTGTGTGTGTGTGTGTGTGTGTGTGTGTGTGTGTGTGTGTGTGTGTGTGTGTGTGTGTGTGTGTGTGTGTGTGTGTATGTGTGTGTGTGTGTGTGTGAGCTACTGATACACTCTGCCTTGATTTCTGTCGGTCATCCTGGTTATTGTTAGCAGAGACCAGTAGCTGTGACAGCGTGACACTTTTGAATACTTCTTGGGGGAGACCACTTGGTGTATGTACTTATCTTTCTGTCATTTGCAGCCTTGGGGTTGGACCATGGGTGTTGGACACAGTATAACTACAGCCTTCTTATAGCTACTTTATACCTTATTTTACCTGGAAGACCTGTGGAGGGAATGTTTGTTAATACTACCTGACTGTTTCTACACATTTTCACAAAACCCTAGTTGAAATTATGCATACAGCTTACTACCACTCATGGGATTCGAACCGTGCTTGTTTCTGCTAAAAACATAACACGTGTGTTTCATCAGAGGGAGCCATTGAGACACTGCTATCTTTTTTTCAATGATTTATTTCTCTTTCTCTCTTTGTTGTATGATCTGACCTTGTAATTACAACATTCTTATACATATATTCCATACATACCTGTTCACATAACACAGCATGGAAAACAGTAGTTAACATAACATTACTATTCAGATATCAGATCTTGGTGTATGACATTTGTAATAATCAGTTAATCTCATGTGTTATAGAGGCACTAACTTTGTCAGATGAGACTTGATTGTTTAATGCTTTCAGAGCTATAGTTGCTATGCATACATAACCTGTGCACATTTCAAATCATACCATACCAGAGTAAACACAACCAGTCCAGGGTTTAGAATTTTATTCACAGGCAATTACAGTTTTATTACTATATGACCTATATGAGACTATTACTGTAATATTGTCTGCTTTATTCAGTGGAAACCATACCACTTTTAATAATGCCAGGTAACATTCTGCTCCTTTATATTTATTTGGTATGAATAGTACAAGCTAGATTGTTACTCACCAGCCTCGTGATGCAGCCTTTGCAACCTGCTGGCATGGGCTTCCTGGTTCGCAAGCCTCTCAGCTGGAGCTATAATGAAGATAGAGTAACATTTATGCATACCAATCCATCATATACACAGGCTGAACTTTGGTTATTGCTATGAATACTTACACACTGCTGGGACATCACCCCTCTGTCTTGCTTCTTGGACCTACTGTTCCAAGAGGTCCCTCTTCCTCCACTTCAAGTCAGCATAGTGGTGCTGGACCTGATCACCAGTCTGAGGATTACCAGTGGCAATGGTGAGATCACGGGTGAGACTTTCCCAGCTTCTGCTTTGTATTGGGCGCCCTGGTACTGGTCCTGCAGCAGTCTCACATCATGTTTTTTTACAAAGAGTCCTACCATGACCTTAGACTCCTGTATGCCTCAGCACTGCACCCCAAAGTGCTTGCCCTCTCCAACACCTGCCATACTGCCTACAGTGAAGAACTACAACCAGCTATGAGCTGTATTCCCACCTGTGATGTTTAAATACGGCCAATTTCCCACCCTTTGCCATGATTGGTCTGTTTTGATAATGCTGAGCTAAGCTAAGCTATGGGCAAACCTGCTTAGCTAAGGTTAGCAGTGCTTAAACGGGCAGGTTCAGCCATGCTTACCAATGGGCAAATCCACTTAGCTGGGCTACTCACTGCTTAGCATTCATATTTACACAGTCCCCTGGATTCAACAAACATCCGTGCAGAAATAACTTATTCCTGCATGGAAGGGACTGTTCATGTACAGCACGGCAGCGCACCATGCATATGTAAGAAGGCACACTGCCATGCTGTAATACGTACACGGGGATGTGTACGAGCACAGGGGACATGTTTGAGAGCAGTGGTCTCACAATACACATGGCCCCAGCACAGTATAATTGCCATACAGCAATTTAAAAAGAGTGAAAGCGCTCATTACACCTCTCAACCCATTAGAGTAAGACATCTGGGCAAAGCTATAAGGGACGACTCTGAAATATTGCAATTACAAACTTAGAAAGTGGATAAAATAACAGGTTTTGCATTAGCATGAAATTAGTGAAGGCTTTGAAGTCTAAAACGCACATCTCACAACCCGTTAGAGAAAGAAATATGGACAAAGCCATAAGGGACAACTCTGAAATAGTGCCATTACAAACCTAGAAAGTTGATAGAATAACAGGTTTAGCATAAGCATGAATTTTCTGAAGGGTATGAAGTATAAAATGCAAATGTCTGTTATTACTATCAAACTTCAATCTTTAATGGAGTGCCAGAAAGCCACAAGTTTATGAAAAGTGGACCAAGAATATAATGCAAATATCCGGACATACTGTGAAAAGTTATATGTCATCAACGTTTGCAAAACACAGCCCCGAACAAATAAATCTTTTATTTTTTTTTCACATCTGCAATAAAGTTTAAGCGTAGCTGCGCAGGTGTGCCCATTGCTTAGCTGTGCTTAGCCCAGCTGAAATGGCACGATAAGTTAAATAGCAATAGGCATCTACCATAAGCAGTAGTATAACAGTGTAGTGGTTGGAGCAGATGCCTTGTATGTAATCATTCATGGTTTGAGCCTCACCAAATCTATTTCCATTTTGTATGTAAAATCATTACAATTTTAATTTATTCTTATATATACGTAGGAAGTAACTTATATTTCTCAACCAGAGTAGTGTATTAGGCTCTGATGTGAGGTGTCAGTGTAATAAAGTTGTGAACCCCCCATATAAGCATAAGTGCCCCATACAGCATAGTCACACAAGAATAAATGTAATGAAAGCACATTGGGGGATGTCAGGGAAGGTAAACACATTTATAAAATGTCAGGAATGATGAATGAATCCCATGCAGGTGGTAGTCTATAAAATAAAACATAAGCAATGCTAAGCATTGCACAGCTATGCTGACCAGGTGTAAGCATTCTCCAGGATTCAGCAAGCTGTGCATGGTGTGCAGGAATAGAGCAAGAGCTGTTGCACTCAATATGGCTGCAGAGTGATCCAGGATAGAACTCCCGGCGTGTGCATGAGAAGTCCTACACTATTCCTGCACAGACACAGCTCCTGTATGCTAATTACCTCATCTGCTGGTGAAAACCATGCAAATGAGGTGAATTAGTGATCCCAGAAGCAGTCAGGCATTCGTACAGGAATAGTGTAGACTGCAGAAATGTATTCAGCTAGTAGCTGAATACATTTCTGCAAACTACAAAATGGAGGCATGACAGCCCATACAAAAGCATGTATTATAAGGGTTAGGCATGAAAATGGCCAAATATATGAAAAATAGAAGAAATATTATAAAATTATAACTTTTTTTTGGGCCGATTACGGTCGTTTAAGCATAGGGCAGCGGCGCGTCAATGGGATCGGGCCAAAAATACCAAAAAAAGGTGAAATAAGCCTTTATCACACAATTCATGATTTTGCTTTTATAGTCAATGACATGCATATATAAGCAATACTAGGGAATAGTGGTTGCTAAGGGGGAAGGGTCAATGTCAGTGTAGTTACTAGGAATTAGCAGTCAGTCCTATGCAAATGAGGGGAGTTATACTGACTCACAGGTTGGAAGGGAAAATTTCTAAGTTTTACACTGCACCTAATCGTGTAGGTGCTCTAACACCATTGTGTAGACTGGAGGGCAAGGAACAAGAAAAGGGGGTGTGTCATGCTTGCTGGAAGCACACTGGTGCCCTGTTGCCTGGTGTATACTTAGCTAAGCACAGCTAGGAGAGTGGGTGTGTCTGAGGCTGTGTACTCATATTCCATGAACTGAAGAGAGTGTGCAAGTGCAGGGGTGGGACAAATCTTGCTGTTTACACTACCAAAAGGCTGGAAGAGGAAGTGTAGAAGGAAAAGGCAAAGAAAGTATCAGAACAAGGGCAATGCTGTACAACTCAACAATATGGGAGTCTGCAACCCACAACTGACCAATGAAAGCATTCAAATAATACAGCTGACAGGTGGCTGCAGAGCTGAAGATGGGAGAACATGTAAAATAGAATTAAAGGGCAACAGCACAAAATAAAGGTGAACTGATGTAGAAATCAGTATTATGGAAGTCTTGCAATTCAAAGTGGGCCCTGCAAATATAATACAGCTGGCAGGTAACTGCAGAGCTGCACATATGAGGATATGCAAGTAAAAATGAATTACAAAAAGGGCAACAGCAGAATAAAGGCAACCATCCACAAATCACCAATAATGTGTCTAACACACACAGTGGCTAAATCCAAGCCATGAGCAAGTAAGCTGGCATCTGGAATGAATCAGAAACAGTGAATCTGACAGGCAGCAGTAGCATCACACCACTAGAAAGTATGGAAACACTCCTCAGTCTGTGTTTCCCCATAAACTCTACACCTTCAGAGTAAACCTGGGAATTTAAACTGACAAAATGCTATGGGCTGCCATTGCTTGGATACATCACCATGTGCTGGAGGCTGACACTGGTGAGGAGGATAATGCTGCCACCTGCTGCAGACCCAGGAGGAGGAGAGTGTTCAGACTCAGGGTGACCTATCAGGGGCTACATGACATGGAGATTGTAGAGCATTACAGTGTGGACAGGGACATACGTCAGCAAATTGTGGAGCTGTGCTGGCATTGCCTCACATCCAGAACAATCAGGAAAACCCATCCCAATGGATACTAAGGTATGTGTAGTCTTAAGAATACTAGCTACAGGTACTGTCCAAACACCTACTGGGGATATCATGGGGGTGTCACAGGCATCTGCATCCAGACTGCTCCATCAGTTCCTGGATGCCATGCTACCACATGTTCTTGAACACATCGACTTAGCTCTAACACCTGTGAGGAATTCACCAACTATGCGTCTCCTCCACCTGAATACCCACAGGTACTGGGTGCCATAGACCACACACACATCCACATCAAAGCACCACCCGCTGAGCGGGGTAGGGTCTACATCAACTGCAAGTGCTTGCCTTCTATCAACTGCCAGGTTGTGTGTGATGCCCAGGGCATTATCATGCAAGTGTGTGCTGGCAGCCCTGGAAGCTATCATGACTCCCACATGTGGAATTACTCACAGCTGTATCAGGGGTTTGCCAGTGGGGACATCCCAATTGGCCATCTAGTGGGCGATGCTGACTACGCACTGCAGCTGTGGCTGATGACACCCATCAGAAATGTGCACACCCCCAAACAAAAATGCCATAATGAGACACATGCACAGACCAGGATCATTATAGCGTGTGTGTTTGGGATGCAACATATCCTGTGGAACCTTGCAGTACTCTCCAGCTACATGTGGACAGATCTTCACAGTATGATCCTGCAGAAACAGCCGCAGCAGGAACAACATGGAGAGGGGACACACAGCCCACTAGCATTTCCAAGGTCACCACAGGCACAGAGGGACTTGGAGGAGGAAAAAAAACAACAGAAGGAACCTGCCCAAATGATCAGAAACTCAGAACTAATAAAACAAAAATAAAAAAAACACCACCAAACCCATGCAGGAATGGTAACACTTAACAAACTTTATTATACAAAAAGTGCTTTCACCCTGTAGCTCCCAGGGCTTCATTAGATTAACCTTTATTATTTATTTTTTAATTATAATTTATTATTAGACTTAGAGGAGGAACTTTCCAGAGCCTACCCCTAGATGCAGACAGAGGCGTGCCCAGTATACCCATGCCTTGGAAAAGAGGCAACACATATCACATACACTGACACTGTAGGAACACAGGGACTGATACCTCTCTCCAACTTGCAAATACAGTAGAAGGGATGCCAAACATGACACTACCTGTACTTTACCATGTATAGGGAGTGTACTGTGTGCATCCTACATAGTCAGCCCTCCAGCACCATCCTCAATACCAACCCAGGCACAAGGTATGTCACCCTTACTATCAATTACTGAATGGAATACTATATTCTGATAGTTATAGCTAAGCTATTTTTGCAAGCATGCAAGGGACTCGGCTGGCCAAATGGGAAAGCAGCAGCTAGCTGACAGCTATATGGGACAGCATGAAATCCATAACCAATACTGGTGCCCCCATACTAGGCAGTAGTACTTAGGGTGACAACCCCCACTGCAGTACATGTGGTGGCTCGACTAACTGTGGGTGTCCACAGGTCACACACATGGATGTCAATGAGCGTTTCCATTCCCACCCCCCAGCCTCACCCAGCAGGACAGGTGTAGATGACTGTAAATAAAGGTCGGGCAAAGCTCCACAAATGCTGGTAATGGTGAACAGCCCCCCTACAGACCTACACAGACATACCACAACAGGTCTGGCAGTTGCAGTATAGTTCTGAAGAGTAAGATGTCTAAAACTGAAATGTATGGCATTACAATCTAACTTGAGTATTCCACTGATATGCCTCCAATCAGCAAGATAGGGCACAATACAATACTAAATGGAAGCAAACAGAGTTATAACTGAAATACCAGTGCAGTCAGTGCAAATGTGAAAAGTTGTCAGGTGTGCCCCCCAACCCCATGTATAAATAGCAGTAACATGTAAGTTTGTAGAGTAATATCAGTGGAGCACAGATTGCCTGAGCTGTCCCAATCAACATTTGATAATTGGTGTATGTCCACTATATGCAGTGGTCAGAGCGCCAATCTTTTGTGAGTGTTTAATGTTGTCTGGAAGTGGACAGCATGTAGGCCTGGATGTTGTGTCTCAGTGGCCTAGGTACAGTACTGTGTTTGACAGGACCATGTTCCAACAACTGCAGTGCCATCCAATCTGCTTCTCAGCTACACCTATGTTACTAGTTGTACACACTTGCTGTCCAGATGTCAATATGTGTTACTGTCAGAAAGCTGGACAGACTATGAACAGGGGTCCATACATAGAAACAGTACACAGGTGGAAGAACTCTAAGCAGTGCCTAGAAAGTAACTACGAACTGCACACACTTTTGGAATTAAATATAGAGGTTAGCATCACATTTAGTTGTCTGTCTAATATGAAATACTGGTTGTCCGCCCAATCACTAGCAGCCCACATAAACCACAGTTATAAAGTAATGACACACTGCTGATGTCCACATACAAGGCAGGAGAAGGTCCCAGTCATATCTGTGAGTCAGGTGCCATAAGCTTTGATATCAGACATGCACTCAGTCCACCCCCCCCCCCACAAGGGCCACAGGTATTTCATCAGTCATATCCTTGCTGTTAGGAATGATGTCAGAATCAGCACATGTCTTTTATGGAATACACACAGGATGCAGTATGCTAACATGGTGTCCCATGCAGGTGTGTCCCTAACCATAGGCAACACCCTGCACATATCCAGACTGTTGCATCACTATGAACTAGAAGGATTGCCAGGAACACATCACCCACTTGCCCATGTCACCCCAGGGAGTCCACTGGCTTGCAGCCTGGTAACGTATGAGTGACAAAATGCAGTGGCCTGCATCACTCTCATGTGGCCTACAGGCCTCTGGAAAATGCCTATGGCTCACCCATAGTGCCATCATATGCTTCACCCATATTGCCATCATACTGAATGTCATAGGGTCCCAACTAAAAACATAACACATTAAGCAGAGAACAAATGCAAGGCCATGCTGACAAATGCCAGTAGCATGCCTCTCCATGTCCTAGTGCAAGAATTGCGGACCAAGACATAAATACTGCTGTGATAAAGGTAAAACTATAGAAATACATCTGAGATATTGCTACCATACTGTTGGGAAAAGGATAGAATTACGGGGGGGGGGGCTTAAATGCATGGATATCATGGAGTGTTTGAAGTCTGAAACTCAAATGTTTGCTCATACTTCCCCCTGACTGCAAACCCATGAATGCATAACCACAAACCTGCTTGTAAACCACAAAGTGAAGGGAAATCCACCAGATATCTGAGTCCTGCATTTGTATAACCTGACCACATCTGTACAGCTGAGAGGTATACCCACAGCAGGATATGGGCATTCAGTTAAGTTGAGTAATGTGCAAGAAGGGGATCCCCAGCCAGCTTAGCACCAAGGTGCTGGACCATTTACACAGACCCATCACTCAATTGTCTGTAGCCTCACCTCCACAATGGCAGGATTGTGCCACAATGTCTAGTCTTCACCTCACAATATTGGTCTCTGCTGCATTGCTCTTGTATTTCCCTGGTAAACAACTGTGAGCAAACAATGATATCTGTCATTAGCTGACACAATACATTACACTGCAAAACAGTACATATGTCCAAGTGTCTATGGTAAAACAGAACATGTTACACAAGCAACACAGACAGTAATAGGAAACATAGCTGCACACAGTATCCCTCCATGTTTGGACCAATTGTGTCTCCATATTGGCAACCTATCTACAGATATCCTGAAAAAATAGCTTGATAGGTGTAGCTGTAGCACGCAAAACAATGGAGTGGAGTACAACTCACCCTGGAATGGATTCCCACAAGCAATATAAAAGGTCATACTGGACATGCTCCCACACTTAGAGAATGGATCCCAACACTCAACATAGAAGGTCATACTGGACATGCTTCTATACTTATAAATAAAGCCTATGTCTGACATCACAGTGGACCATAGATATCTGTTATCTGTAGATGTCTGTGCACACACCAGAATGTAAACTGATTGTCTTCACACACACACACACACACACACACACACACACACACACACACACACACACACACACACACACACACACACACACACACACACACACACACACACACACACACACACACACACACACACACACATACACATTGGACAGGAAAACCCACAGCCAGCTGTAGGTGGCAGATATGTGGTAAGTCCCCATCTGTTTTGTGTGATATGCACACATATCTAAGACCAACGTACTACAATAATTCAAACATACACACACATACACATGGAGAAGAGAGACAGACAGTGAGAGACACAGTACCATTATGAATCCATCCCCACCCAGTACACATTCCATCCCCACCCAGTACACATCCCATTACCTAATATCAGAACATGTGCTGCAGTCAGTCACTATACAAATTCCTTTTGTTAGCCTCAGCCCTATAGGCTCTTTTGTGCTTTTAATAACTGTGTAACAGTAGAGTACCAATAACTATTTATGTAGTGATCCTAATCACAGTCCTGTCAAATGGAAAGGTGTGTCTGTTTGTGTGTGTGTTCATAGGTGAATGATTTTGAGGCCATTCCCAATCACTCCTTTTTAAATTGCCCTCTGTTATCACTGCTGCTAATGTCACTCACCATTAAGGATACCTTTGGACAGCACTCAAATATGTAAGCTTCGTGGTGTGTCTGACAAGTGTGTAATGCTATAGTGCAGTAAACTAGTTAGGTAGGAGTTCTAATCTCAGTCCTGGCAAATGTAAAAGTGTTTGTGTGAGAGTGTCTGTAGTTATAGAGACATGATTTTAAACCCATTGGCACTTTCTACACTTCCCTTTTCTCTCCTTTATCCCTGCTGCTGATGTCACTCACCTTTAAATATATCTTTGCACAGCATTCAGCTATGTAAGCATAGTGGTGCATCTGATAAATGCTTAGTACTATAGTACAGTAAACTAGTTAGGTAGCGGTTTGAAGCTCAGTCCTGGCAAGTGTGTGTCTGTCTGTGATTGTGTCATTAACATTGTGATCCCTATTCATTGGAGGGTGGGTTTTGCTACACTTTTGAGTGGTCCACCCAGCAAACTATCAAATGTCCACTGTACAGGGCCCACTTTTGTGGTAGCTGTGGACACTCTTCAGTCCTATAATCTGTTGTCATGTGATATTACTATAGAACAATATGGAGTCCAAAACAGGATATGTAGTCCTGTGATACAATTCCACACTCAGGAATAATAGGAAACACACTCATCTATTCATTAATCTCTATGTCACTAAGTGGTCTGCAAATGGGCTCACAGATGGATCTCACAGTGTGAAAGCAGTGGACTACATGTCAGACTGCAAAACAGTCATGTGGTGTACCACAGGTTCTTGTCCTGTGCCCAGTCTTGTGTGTTGTGTATGGCTCTGATATCCAGCCCAACAGGAATGAACTGTGGCTAATGTTTGCAGGCAATTGCTAATTGGGAGGTCTGTTTATATCCCCACATTATGTTAACATTCTGCATAAAGTTCCCACTGACACCTCCACCTGTTGACAGAACACTGGCCTTAGTCTCAATGTCAAGAAATGTGTCCCAATCCCCTGTTGAATCAATGTGTTGTCCACAAATGACCACAATGGTGGTAGTCCAATGGAGACAGATGTCCTTATAGGAGGTCTGTGAACACAGCTTGACAGCAACCTCTCTTCTGACCACCACTCTGCCACTATGGACAAAAAGTCCTCCCATGTGGCACATTGCATAACTAAGGGTGTGTCATCCAGGAATGAAGAGGTCAGTGTCTTCCACTACTCTCCACTCATTAGGCCAGTCAGCAGGTCCAGTGGCCCATTTTCCATGTAACTCAGCAGACACCTTCAACAGATGGGTAGGCTACAAGTGTACCTGACATGTATGACCCTAGGCATGAAGCAACTTTCTGATATAGAAAGAGTGCAAAACCTCCGGATGTTCTCGGTCACATCTTATCTACTTACATGCAATCTCTGTTTGACTGACAATGCCATGTCTGCCCAGCTGTGTTACAACTGCTAGAAAACCACAATCTGTATGCACCACATGCCATGGATACCTCAACCGCATTACCACATTCAACAGAACATGCTTGGGGACAGGTCCATAACCCAGACAATGGCCACGTTATGTGATATATGTTGCATACATGTCAATCAAAGCACCTCACTGGCCCTCTTCAAGAGAAATCCAGATGAGTAGATGGTGACTATAACTGTCACCCTGGGGATCACTCAAGTGGCAGTAGTCGATAGATGGCATGTTGACAAATGTTAGGTGCCATGATACCAGTGTACTCACATGCCCTACTCTTCTTATATCTCCATGGACATTAGCCTGGTACACACCCAAGGACACCTGCACCAATGGACCTTAGTACTGACAAATGTGTCTGTGTGCATTACTGAGCATAACAGTGTTAGTGTTCTCACCCACTACACCCCCCAGTGCTATACTTAAAAAGGGCTGCTGCTGTACTACACTGTAAAGGTACCTTGTGACTCCCTTCACCCTATCGTCTACCTTGAGCTTGCAGTACCAGCATAACACTGTTCTACCAGTGAGTAGACAGGTGTGGTTTACCCTCTGAGTCCTGGCATATGTGAGTATGTATGTGTGTGTGTGTGTGTGTGTGTGTGTGTGTGTGTGTGTGTGTGTGTGTGTGTGTGTGTGTGTGTGTGTGTGTGTGTGTGTGTGTGTGTGTGTGTGTGTGTGTGTGTGTGTGTGTGTGTGTGTGTGTGTGTTTGCAAGTCTGTGTGAGTGTGCATATTTGTAGGAGACAGCATTCTGAGGCCCCATTCTCCAAATACACTGCACAGTGCCAAACATTACAAGGGATGGTGATGTTGCTCACCTTAGGAGAGCCATGGGATGATCCTCACCTTATTAGCTCCATGGCACATGTGATCAGTGTAATAGCAATAATTACATAGGCAGGCAAAGGTTTGCATTTCATTCCTGGTAAATGTGTGATTGTGGGTTTGTCATAGCATTATTATGGGTATGAGTGAGTACTATATGCAATGTGGGTGGGATGCTGGGTGTAATATGTTTACACCATGGTACCCCCAATACATGTCCCAAAGTCCACTGTATGAGGACTGCTGTCACCATTGACCATACAGACAACTGATGACACTCTTCAGCCCAATAAGGCATGTGCTGTGTGCCAAAACTCTGTAACAGTATGGACTGAATGATGAGATAGGCAGGGCTGCTAACCACAGGTGTAGCAAATGTGTGTATGGCTATATCTGTATTGGTCATTGTGTATATTTCTGTAGCTGATAGTACTTCCTGGCCATTCTCATCCAAGACATCTCCCACTGCCATACAGTGCAAGGCCAGTGGATGTCATTCACCTTAAAGGGACTGTGGAGCACACTGCACCCTACTTTCTCCATGGTGTGTGCAATAAATGCAGAGCACTTGAATAGCAAGACCTAGGTAGGTAGTGTTTCTAATCTCAGTTGTGCCAAGTGTGGCCATGGTTTATAGTTTTACACCATTGTACTCCCAGCACATGTGCTGTCCTATGTCCACATGGCTGATGCCTAACTCTCACCACATGCTGTGGCACAGACATCCCACAGCTGATTATTGCCACCATCTCACACAACCGTCTATTTCTGACCTCAGCATAATAACAGTGGACATCTCCAAGATCAAGGATGTTGCCACACATAGCATAAAGAATTGCATTTGTAACCCTGAAAATATGTCCAGTGTTAGATTTGACACATGACTGTGCCTCCGTGACAGTCCAAAACATGTGACTGGTGACACCTGCTGTGGCACTTGTGGCAGGGCCATGATGGGCATCAGTCCACCTATGAGCACCCCTGTCCATCCACATGTGTGGAATCTGCCAGTTCTTGGGCTATGGAAGGTGTATACACACTATATAGTTCTCTTAGATTTATATGACAAACATATGTATCATACTCATATTCACAGGTAGCATATTGATATGTACAATATCCCTGTAGCTGGCCTAGCAGTGGCACAGTCAGTAGTGTTTGACAGAGACTCCAGTGTTTATCATGTGTGAGCTGTCCTTTCCCAGGGTGAGTTAGGGTCCTGAGCTGTGTCCCATGTTACAGCAGAGAGAGGCAGATGCTATGGCCATATGTGCTGTTTAGCAGGTCATCATTACAGCAAGTCTCGCTCAGACATAAATCTTTCAAAATCCTATTTCCCATTATTAGAAAACACATACCACATTCATGTATATGCTGACTTGTTTCACATACCCTTGTATTATTTCACACTGCACTAGGTTGTATCAGCAGGTTGCTCCACGTCTTTCTGTTTCCCAACGTGGAGTACTGGTAGACATATGTTTAGAATAGGTATCTGCATACCCTTTGTAGGTAATGCTCTTGTCCAGGTGATGGTCTGTGCACCAGTCACCACTTGCTAATTGCATGCAGAGCAGCTGTGTATTTATTCCAATAGTCAATGTCATGGCAACACACTCCTATAATTGAGTACTTAATGTGGGTGTTGTCCCTTTGCCTTGGCTATGAGGAACACATCCTGGAGGTCTATGGCTACTGAGTGTTACACACAGCAGGTGGGAATAACTCTTATACCAAGACTTGTGGAAACAGGCCAACTAAATGGTGGAGATGTTTACAGACTCAGGGACCAAATGTGAGTATTGCTGTTATATGGTGTGAATACTGCTCATTTTACAGCCTTTGTGTGTACGTGCTCCTTCTGCATGGAGTCAGTCTAACAAAGTTATGTGTCTGCATAGCTCTGAACTGTAGGCCTATCCAGATAATGGCAAGAGGTTTGCATGTTATGCTTTGTGTGTTACCCAGACAGGTGTTGTCATTGGCAAATCAGTGGCATACTCTGGTCATTGCTGCCAGTAAATGGAAACATCTGTATGTGTTTCTGACTTAATATCCCTCAGAATAGAGATGTTACAACCAACCCTGTAACACCAGCAACTTTATCAGCATATAACAGCAATATGTCAAATATGGCCCTGCGTTTGGACCTCTGACCTCTACTTATATGACAGGCTTTGTCCAGTTGTCATGCAGTAGAAGTTTGATAGGTATTGTCTATCAGTATGTAGTGCTGACAATCCTGCTATCATCCCAGTGATGTTGTGGAATAAGACACATTAAGGGAAGTAGGAGCCATACATATCAGTGCAAAGGCTGGATAGCATGTATAACCCTGCACAGTCAAGAGATGGATCTGTGGAATAGTAGGAGATGGCTTAGAATCAGTCTGTTAGAACATGTGAGAGATATTAATTATTACATGGACAAACATTCTATAGCTGTTACTTGTCATACATTTCACCATGGAGACTGTAGTGGGTTACAATGTACATTTTTGGAAAAGGTCTGTTTCCTAGTTTCATCAAACACTTAGAACCACTGTTATGTAAATAATCAATTTACCTTGTATCATTTTATACTGTATACCCTAGATGGTTACTTGAGAAGTATAAGTGGAGGCTGTTTAAGAAAATACATAATTAAGTGTCAGTTGTTACCTGTATTTCAGGCAATTATGTTTTGTAATGTTGTAATGCTTGATGGCAAAACACATTAAAACATTTGTGTGTATTGATGGTTGGTTGTCTCTTGTTTTACTATCCTCAGTCATTTTAGTTATATTGCTAAGAGGTCAGTGTATGTCTGGCCATTGTGTATGGTATATCCTGATTTTGTTGCAGTGTGCTGTGTACTTAATCGTTGTACTGTGTAGGGGTGGCAGCAGATGTCAGTGGCATGGGTCCTTTTGTATCATTACCAATGTGTTTGTATGTCCATAGACTGGTCCCCCTCCCCACTTCATCTGGCATGGTCCAGAATTGTACAAAGGTGCTCTTGGCTCTGACAGTGCTGCAAGTTATTGACAACGAAATCATTACTGATTCCACAGTCTTCCTTCCCTGTGATAAACTGACTGCACTGCATGCTAAGGTTGAGAACATCATAAAATGGTACAACTCAGATGGCTTAGTGGTAATATGCTTTGACTATTGTGTACAGGTTCAATGGCTGTATATTTTGTTGCAGGCTAGGTGTATATTATTTCCTGTACATAATATGCCTATATGTGCTGTCATTACAGTAGCAAGGGATGTGAGTATACTGTATGGGACACATGCATACATGGGTGATTGGACATGTGATATGCACTCACACATCCATTGTACACCAGCTACACTACATGTCGACACATATAATATACCATACATTTGGCTATTAAAATAATGCTAATTAGTTACCTTTCCTGTAACTAGTCTAGTCCAGATACAGAATTGCTGTATCCAAGACTGTATGTTAGCTTCTGAGTGTTGCCCAAGACTGCTCTTCAATGTGTCACTTAGATATGCTAGTTCTCTCCTCTCCTGCACTTTCAATAGCATATTACTTTAGCACTTTACCAGACATCTTGTAGCAAGTATTTTACCACACAAATGTGGTAACAGCACTAAGCGTTCTACGAGGAAACAGCTTCAGTAATTATTATTAATGGCCACCCCTCCAGGCATGTCTACAGGTCAATTCCCTGTGCTTTCCCCTATTAAACTGCTGAACCTGGACATCCTGAGGCAATGTTGCATCTGCCTCATGTACACTGACAACCCTCACCTCTTACCTCTCTACACTCAGACTTGCAAGAGATGTATCTATACATCCAAATTGTAAGCCACGCACTCCCCAGCCAAGACCAGAATATTTGGCCAAGAGCAGACGGTCAACACTTGCACCACAATACATGGAGCACATAGCCCTCCAGAACACACACCAGCATTGTCTTCATATAAATGCACAAACCACGCACCCACCTTTATGGAGGCTGTCAATGAAAAGCTGCACAAACAGCAGAGACCTCCAAGGCAGACATGTACTCCACCACTGCCACACAACACTAATCACAAGACACATATGTCTCTTAAACAGTGTGCCACACAACCAAAGTGCCTAAGACAAAACAGCATGGCCAAAACAATAGGCATAGTTGACTTGATAGTGAGGAATAGTGATGTCCCACTCACTAGGTCGAAAAAGAAGAATGTGACAGTCAGCTGGCTGTTGGCACCAGGATCTGCCACATAACACATACACTGAGGTCCCCCAACAACAGGTACACATATGACTCTGTCATTATCCATGTGGGTGTGAATGCCCTGCGACATACCTCCCTGGACTATATGGAAAAAGACATAGAGGAACCCGCTGACTATGTAGCCCAGACAAGTATGATCCTAGCCCTGCAGCATCCTACCATCACCCAGACTGATACCATAGTACAAGCTGAAATTGATTGTTCTCAACAATTGGCTACATCTCTGGTATCATATTAAGGGGTTCCACTATCTGTGTGCCTGGGATGACATTTGACAGACCGTGATCCTTTGCCGCAGATGTCCTGAATCTGTCACCCCTGGGCTTCCAGATACTGGCCAAGGCTCTTGCTACCCTTATAGTGGCTTTTTTAGGCAGAGTTCCACAGATCACATTAACAATGTAACAGCTACAAATAAATGTAATCTGAGGATCATGCTGCACAACACTAGAGGTCTACATGGAAAAATGCACTCGCTCAAAGCAATCCTTAAAGTGGAGAACATCAACATCTGTGCTGTAACAGGGAACTGGTTGAAGGCAGCAGGAAGCACACCTGCACTACCAGGCTATCATTCATTCCACTCCTGTGTGGCCCCAAAGTTAGACTGCAGCTGCAAGGGTGGTGGTGTTTCAATATTCAAAATGGATGCGCACACCTCCAAACTGTTAGCACAACATAATGCATCTGAGATACTTCAGGTGCAGCTAACACTGTCTAAGACAGCAATACAGGTCATAGTCTGCTGTAGGTCCACATACATGGCCCAAGAATCACACTCCCCATTCCTAAGCACCCTGGGGAATATTAGGTTCCAACCTAATACTCTCATACTGGCTGACATTAACTACCCCACCATTAACTGGAAAAACTACTCATGTACCAATAGACTTGGCCAATGCTCTCTGGAATTCATTAATTCCAATGCCCTGAACATGCTCATTCTTACTCTCACTAGAGGTATCCACATCCTTGACCTGGTCATTACTAACATGGACGAATGTTGCTCTTCACAAATAGTCAACTCCTCCCTGGTTAGTTACTAACACAAACTAATCACATTGGAATTCCACATCCCCCCCCCCCCTCACAAAGGTAACCACCATGAAATCTTCTCCAAAGCTAACTTTCGGCACATACAAACGGGTGGCTAGCTGCATGGCACCCATGCAGATGGAGACTAGTTGCATGACCACAGAATCTTACACCAATGCACTCTACAAACACACACACAAATGCATAGATCTTGCCATATGCAATACAATCAAGATGCTCTCCACAGAAATAAGGAAGCCAATGTGGTGGTCCCCTGCCATAAAGAAACCCTACAACAGAAGGAAGAACTTCATGCAGAATAAGGTGACTTCCAAAGTCTAGGAATACTCCCTTATCAGTCTCAACCAAAGGTTGTGATCTCCTCTACACTTATAAAGGTACCTATGACAACATGATTGCAGCAGATAGTGGAGACAACCACAGGGCCTTCAATAGTAATATATAGCATCTCCACAACACAGTAGCATAACCCTCAGATTATGTATGCTTGTATCTGTTAAGGTGGTGCTTTCTTTTGGCTTCCAGACATTCACTGTAAAATACACTACAGTGATATTTCTGTCAATATGTTAGCAGGAACAGTGTTACTACAACAACCTTCTCAGCTTATCTACTCACATCATTTGGATATGTCTCTATTGTCATGCCTGTGTCCCTCAACTTTGTCTGGCTTGTTCCAGATTCATTGCACTACAGGGTTGTGAGCATACCTCTCTACTGCCAGGCTGTTTGAAGACTGTCCAGGTGTTTGGCCCATACATTGTTACTGTTCCACAGTTTCTTTGCATTCCTCTGGGTAACACTGTTATGATACAATAATTTATGCCAGTGAAGACTGACAAACATGTCAATTCCCATCCCCATATCATTCCAACAGTTCTGCTGATACAGTCCCTGTTGCTGTGCAACTGTTCAGTTATGACAGCAATATTCTGATTCTATCTGTATATGTGGCCCATTTCCCACCCTTTGTACAGCCTTTGTTCATTAGTCTTGCACTAAGAGATTGATATGTATGATTCTGAGGTATGTCTGCACTGCATGTTATATGACTACATGCATATATCTATATCTATATATCTATATCTATATCTATATATATATATATATATATATATATATATATATATATATATATATATGGGTCTACTTTGAAACATCTAAAACCCATAACATCTAATTTCATAACATTGAGACTAGAACATCTAAAACCCAAAACATCTAAAACCCATAACATCAAATCTCATAACATCTAACACTACAAATCACAAGAAAATAACCAAACACACTTTTTACTACGTTTCTGCACCCCACACCCCCCATAAATTAAATATACCAACTCCAAGATCGCACTACAGTGGGGAAAAGTAAATTTCCTAACCCCACTGTATCAAGCCTCCTGCAGAAATGTAGTAAAAAGTGTGTTTCTTAGTTTGGTGTCATTATATGTGGAGGGGATGCTATTTTAATGTGATTTGTACTGTTAGATGTTATGAAATTCGATGTTATGGGTTTTAATGTTATGAAATTATATGCTATGGGTTTTAGATGTTTCAAAGGGGACCTATATATATATATATATATATATATATATATATATATATATATATATATACATATATATATATATATATATATATCTACACACAATATATATATATATATATATATATATATATATATATATATATATATATTATATATATATATATATATATATATATATATATATATATATATATATATATATTATACACACACACACACACACACACACACACACACACATATATATATATATATATATATATATATATATATATGTATATATGTGTGTAGGTGCATAGGTTCATAGGTAGATACGAGGCTATTGGCCCTAGGGCCTATATAAGCTTAGCCAATAAGATTCCCTGTCTTTCGACACATAAGATAAATAATGTCCGGTGCCCCTGTCAAGCAGACACACAGAGGTGAATCACAAGGTGGGTTTCCTATTTACCATCCAAATGTCACTATTTATCTTAAAGAGGGCTAATGAGGAGCTGTGTTTCACATACATGGGTAGTTTGTTCCAGAGTATGGGAAGTGTTATGGACAGTAATCTATTCCTCCAGCATGTTCTGTCTATTCTGGTGACAAGGTTTAGCTCCCTGGAGCATGTGTTTTAGAGGGACTGAGATTTCTTTACATGTAGCATGTCCAACAGCTCTGGGTTTGACCTGGCTGTGTATGTTAGGAGGCAGAGATCGGCTCTGAGTAGGTGATATGCAATGTCTTAAAGCTGGTGTATTTTGAGACGGTTTGCATAGTGCATCTGTTTGAGGCCAGTGATCCTCTTTGTGAGGTAAGTCTGTGGACTTTCTAGTTGTTGTAGATGTCTTGTGAGGTACCTACCAAACAGGCCATTGTACTGTGTAATAGGTCTAATGTGGGATGAGTAGAGGGAACAATGCTCTCCATTGTTCTGGATGACACAGCTGTTGTGATGTGATGTGCAAGTACTGTGGCAATGTGGTTATCAAAGGAGAGACTACTATCCACCTGTGTCCCTAGGTCTCTTATCACACTTTCAGTGTTAAGTGTACTAGCAGCTATGTGGTAGTTCACGGGCACATAGTTTTACACAAAGGGGATGAAAATGCATTCCATGGTGTTAAGTTTGAGGCCATGGCTTTGACACCAGGCATCTGTGTTAGTGAGGGCATTTTGTAGAATGTCCACATCTTTACAGGATTCAATAATGGCTCCCAATCTGCAGTCATCTGTGAATGTTGTCAGCCATAGACCCTCTGTGTTAGCCTGAACTTCAGAGAAGTAAATGCTAAACAGGAGAGGACCTAGGACTGCACCATGTTGTACTCCACTTGTCACTGGTGTGGAGTCAGATTTGGAGTCTGCTACTTTCACAGTGTAGATTCTGTCTGTAGGCCAGGTGGCAACCCATCTCGTGACATTGGTATGTATGCCTAGTGTAGTGAGTTTACCTGTAATTCCAGGGGAATGCTGTTGAAGGCCTTGGCAAAGTCTAGGTAGGCTGTGTGAACCATCTTGGCCTTGTCCTTGGCTTTGCTGACTGCTTCAAAAAAGCCAGTCAGGTGTAGGAGACGTGGTGTACCTTTCACAAACCAAACTGGGTGGGGTCAACAATTTGGAGGTTATCTATTTCATTGTTTATTAGTTCCATGCTGATACACTCCATGGCCTTGCAGATCAGGCTTCTCAGGCTGATGGGGAAGTGGTTCCCAGTGTCTGTGGTGGCTCCCCCCTTGTGGTGTGGGATAACCATCACTATGTGCCATTCAGTAGGCACAACACCTGCAGTGAGGCTATGACTGAACATGGCACTTAGGTAGGGTACCAGTTAGTTCTGTGGTTTGTGCTGCACACAGCCTAGGATGTTGTCTGGTCCAATGTATGCTGTATTCTTGGCACTGGAGGATGTGTTTTTCACCTTTATGGCCATGATTACAGGGGCTTTACATTCCTCCAGCACTGAGATGGGCCTTTTAGTGGGTGAGAGGGGGTGAAGTTAGCACTAACCCTATCTGCCAGGATGTTGGCAATATCAGTTGATTCTGTATATTTACTGCCATTGTGCTGTAACTCAGGGCAGATCTGAATATTGCCATTGAGATTCTTGATGTACATAATGGTTTGTGAATGTCTTTTGAATCAGTTGCAATCTTGTTTTTGTACCCAGCTTTGGTGGATTTTATGAAGGATGTCAGCTTCTTACTGAGGATGATAAGGAAGTTCTTGCAATCATGGGGGGTTTACTCTAATATTTCAACAGTTTCATACTTCTGTTGTACAGTTCCTTAATGGCAGGGGACCACCAGATTGGCTTCCTTTATTTGGTGGAAAGCATCTTGGTTCTATTTGGGATGGCATGATCCATGCACTTGTGTATCTGTTCATACAGTGCATTGGTGTAATATTCAGCAGTCGTACTTCTATTTATCGTCTGCATGGGTGTCATGAAGGTGGCCACTTCAGTCTTACATAGCATGAAGTTGGCTTTGGAGACATTATTTATGGTGGTTTTCTTAATGGGGGCTGGGAGCAACATCTATATCTATATCTATAGCTATATATATATATATATATATTTCTATATCTCACATAATTTTTATGTATATATATATATATATATATATATATATATATATATATATATATATATATATACACACATATGTAGAGAGAGAGAGAGAGAGGCATAGGTGTGTACTAGGTTAATGGGCCTGCTGCCTTTATATGCCTAGCCCATAGGATTACCCTGGCATCATGCCACCCAACCTTAGTTCCTAGTGCCTCTGTCAAGCAGAGCCACTGGAGTGATCCCCAGGGTGAATCTCCTATTTCCACTCTACTTTTCTAGATTTCTCTTGAAGAGGGCCAATGAGGTGCTCTGCTTGACCTGTATGGGAAGTCTATTCTATAGCATGAGCAGTCTCTGGGTTATGAACCTGTCCCTACTGCATGTGCTATTGATTGTGGTAATGAGGTTGAGGTCTCTGGACCATGTGGTGTGGAGAGATTGGGATTTCTTTAGATGTGGGATTTCTAACAGAGTTGGGTCACACATGGCTTTGTAAGTCAAGCTGAGATCACCTCTAAGTAGACAATGTGAGACAGAGACTAGTTGGATTTGTTTGATTCTGTCTATATGGGACAAGTGTTTAGGGCTAGGGTTCTCTTTGTGAGGTACATTTGCATCCATTCCGGTTGTTGCAGGTGTCTAGTGAGGTACATGCCAAATGGGGCATTATACTTGATGATTGGCCTAATGAGAGGAGAGTGGAGGGAGACAATGACCTTTTACTTTCTGGATGCAAAACCCTTAGTACTGAGATGTGCCACATAGCAGGACTTTCTGACCACAGTGACAATGTGGTGGTCAGAATAGAGATTGCTGTTCACCTGTGTTCCCAGATCTGTTATAACACCATCTGTGTTCGTGGACTACCATCAATTTTGTAATTTAAGGAGCTGTGATTTTACCAAGAGGGATGATGACACATTATTTGGCATTGAGCTTCAGGCCATGGTTCTGACACCAGTCGTTGGTCTCATTGAGGCATTTCTATATGATGTCAACATTACTTGGGGAGTTAATTATAGTCCCAAACTTGCATTCATCTGCAAACTTTGTCAGCCACAGTCCCTTCATTTTGGCCTGGACATCATAGTAGTAGATACCAAACAGGAGAGGACCCAGGACTGAACCCTGTGGGACTCCACTCATAACTGGTCACCAGTCTGACTTGAAGCCAGCTACTTTCACACTGTGGGTTCTATCTGTGAGCCAGTTAGGAGCCCAACCAGGGATATAGGTGTTGGGGCCTAGCTTAGGGTGTGTTTCTAAGATTCATGAGTGGGGAATAGTGCTCTTTCTGGCCAGTACCTTATGTGTGGTCACCATCACTGTTGTGTATTCTTAACACATCAGTGGGATGATGTGAGGATTGGGGTCACTACATTATACAGAGAACATGCGTCCTAGACTTGTGATATTTGTCTCAAACTATGTTAGCAGTAACAGTATTTGTACAACTTCCTCAGCTTATCTACTCACATTATTTGGATATCTCTGTATTGTCATGCCTTTGTCCACATACTTTGTCTGGCAGATTCACTGCACTATAGTGCTCTGAGCATACCTCTCCACTGCCAAGTTCTTTGCCGCATGTCCAGGTGTATGGCCCATACACTGGTTCAGTTCCACAGTTTATTTGTATTTGTCTGCTAAATTACTGTGATGATCCCAGGATTTATGTCAGTGAATAATGACATAACAGGTCATTTCCCAGCCACATATCTTTCAGACGCTTCTGCTGACATGCACCCTTTTGCTGTACAACTGTTTAGTTTTAAAAGCTATTTTCTGCATATATCCATATATGTGCCCCATTTCTATCCCTTTGTACAGACATTTTGTACATATTTTTTTCAGTTAGACTTTAATAGTTATGTTTCTGGGTTATGCACTGCATGTATTGTGAGTGCACATATATATTTTGTAATATATCTATACATATATATGCATGTGTGTGTGTGTGTGTGTGTGTGTGTGTGTGTGTGTGTGTGTATATATATATATATATATATATATATATATATATATATATATATGCCTTCTGTTATATATTTATATGTGTATATGTATTTTAGGTATGTATGTTTCCATATATATGTCTATATGCAATACACGATTGACTCTACAGAGCTTTCACATGATGGTGGTATACCTGTATTGCATGATAACTTTGGAAGAGCAACAGTGACTTGTACAGCTCAGATGGTGTACTAGTATGGGGCTGTGACTGTGGCATACAGGGTCCTGGGTTAATGACTTTGGAGTGACAGTTTTATTTCCATTAATGTTAAATAACCAAACTGCATAATTTAGTAGGTACAACATCATTGTGCTATTCTATATCTCAAATGGCTTAGTGGTTAAGTGCTTTGACTATGGTATGGAGTGTCCTGGGTTTGAGAGTTGTACCTGACATATTTTGTTCCATTAATTTAAATAACCAGACAGCATGATATGTTAGGTAAACATTATGCTATTCTGTGTCTCTAATGGCTTAGTGGTTATGTACTTTGGCTATGGTGTATGAGGTCCTAGAGTTGGGGCTAATATTTCTTTTCCATTAATTGAAATGACCAGAATGCATGATATGGTAGGTAAAACATCATGGTGTTCTATGTTTCAAATGGCTTAGTGCTTAGGTGCTTTGACTATGGCGTATGGGCTCCTGGGTTAAAAATTTGGGATTGGCGGTTTAATTCCATTAATGTTTAATAACCAGACTCCATGATATGTTAGGGAAACATCATAAAATTCTATGTCTCACATAGTTTAGTGCTTTGACTATGGTGTATGGGCTCCTGGATTAAACACTTAAGACAGATGTTTTTATTTCCATTAATGTTTAATAACCAGACTGCATGATATGTTAGGAAAGCATCATAACATTCTACGACTCACATAGTTTAGTGGTTAAGTGCTTTGACTATGGTGTATGGGCTTCTGCATTATATGTTAGGAAAACATTGTAAAGCTCTACATCTCTCATAGCTTAGTGGTTAAGTTCTTTGATTATGGTGTGTGAGCTCCTGGGTTAAACACTAGGGACTGGCATTTTTTTCCATTAAGGTTTAATAACTAGACTTCATGATATGTTTGGAAAAACATCATTAAATTGTATGTCTGATAAAGCTTAATGGTTAAGTGCTTTGAATATGGTGTGTGGGGTCTTGGGTTCAAGACTGGGGATTGAGATTTTTTTTCCACTAATGTTAAGTAACCAGAGTACATGATATGTTAGTTAAACATCATAGCATGCTACATCTATAATGATTTAGTGGTTTAGTACTTGTGACTATGGTGTATGGGGTCCTGGGTTAAAGACCTGTAAGGGCTG
>NC_056739.1:931815714-931860714 GCF_019279795.1 Protopterus annectens
TTGCTCCCAATAGAAACACCCACTGTTGTTTACCACCCAGGACTCTATTAAAATGTCTTAATCTTTGCCCTCTACAACTATCAAATTACATCTGTGCAACCAATCTAGTTCACTCCTACATTTTCTTTCCTAATTTACAAGAAAGATAAAACCCAAGTTAAGTAAAATGATCCTAACTCATATTATTTTACTACTCCTCTTCACTCTACTCGTCTTCATCATAAGTATTAAATCCACCTCCTTTAAATAATTTGGATTTCAACCAATCTTCACAAAAATATCAGCCTCTACCCAGCCTGCCTTTCTCCATAACACCCTGCAAAAAATACATATCTGATTTATTTATCTATAAATATCTCAAAACTAAGTATCCAAATTTACAATCCAGTACCAAACCAATGCCAAAATAACTGGCCATACTCTTCCCTCTGTAAACTATCAATTAAAAAAGAAATAGCAGAGATATTCACTCCAACATAGGCCTCACTGTTCATAAAAACTTAATTTCCAATCCCAAAATAAACCAGTCACCTAATACATCTCAGCAAAAAACAGAACCCAAACTCACCTTACTAAATATGAACCTAAGAAGTATGTGCAATAAAATCCATGACATACATGCCTACCCTATCAAATACACTCCCGATGGAGTCATAGCTACTGAAACCTGGTTAAAAAGAAATAAAGGATAATGAGATCCCCCCCCCAGGATACAATATACTCAGGCATGACAGACAAAACAAGCATGCAGGAGGTGTAAGCAATCGTCTGTAAAAATTCCATAACCATCACCTTACTTCTCAGGAAATACCCACATTTAACATTGCTGAACTTCTGACAACACTCCTAAAAAACAACAATAGGAAAACTCTCTCTCTCTCTCTCTCTCTCTCTCTCTATATATATATATATATATATATATATAGCTGTAGATAATTAGATATAGATATAAACAGCATTTTTTATACCACCAGGGAATAACATTGATACTGCTAAAAACATCCTGTATTGGATATCCCAACAAATTAGCCATGCAGCTATAATTCTTGCATACTTAAATATAGAATGACAACCCAAATTCCACTACCCCCACTGAATCCATAAACTTGTTTAGCTTCAGGAAATTAATAACCAGACCTCCAAAAATTAATAAAACGTTGGGGAGATGTTCAGCATTAGACTGGATTCTTACAAACAAACCAGACAGACTGACAAAAGTAGGTTACCTCTCAGATAACATAGGTGACCACATACCAACGTATGCTATTAGAACTCACCATAACCTAAATAAACATATTATCTATAAATACAACCAATTTCAACTAAGATATTTTCAATTAAACACTAAAAGAACATAACAGGGATTTACTTAGAAAAATGCCACTAGATACTGCCGTAGAACACTTCAATAACATATTCTTACAGACCTTGAAAAATCTAGCACCAGTATGCAATAAGAGAGTAAAGTCCAACCCTGCACCATGGCTGACAAAAAAAAAAAAAAAAGTCATGACAAAAGGGAATAATAGTTATAAAATATAACTCAAAATGCCTTCCAGAAAGAAATTGCTGGAAAATTTTTAGAAAAGCACTCAAAGTTGTTTTTGCTAATTCTTGCTACTTCTTCTGGTACGTCATTATTATAATCAACATAACTAATCTCAAATGCTTTTCTGAAATCAGCTTATCTGTGTATTTTTTGCAAAGTTTTCACTCTTCTTCATTATTTTTTTACTTTTTAGAGTCTCAGTAAAAAAAAAATCTTTTTAAAAATCTTTTTTATTTATATTTTTCGTTTTGCTTTATTTTTATTTAAATGCAATGGATCACATCGTGCATCTTGGAAACCCATTATCAGTGTTTGCCCAACACTGCTTGTATGTGCCAAAGGATTGTACCGTGTACAGCTGAACCCTTAGAGACCAAGTGACTCTATACAGATATTTCAAAGTTGATCATTATTGCTACAGTTATACTTCCCTGTTTCCATGTCTTGTTTAAGTAATTGACAGAGGGACAAACCTACAAAGTCAACTTCAATAAAAAAAATCTATTTTATAAATTCCAATAATAAAAATAAACTGTGTTCTAGCAACTTTCAGGTCAGACTGGAATAGAATGTATTTAGCTTTTACTTGACTTTATGCACAGCGTCATCTGTAGGTTAGACTGGAATACATGCAGGTAGAGCTGTTCCCTGATTCAGGCAAAAAAAGTAACATAGTATTCCAGTCTAACCTACAGATGGAACTGTGCATAAAGATAAAAAAAAAAAAAAAAAAGCTAAATGCATAATATTCCAGTTTGACCTGCAGATGTACAGCTCCTCCTGCAGGTTAGAGTGGAATAATACATTACTTTGTTTTTGCCTGAAACAGGGAACAGCTCCACCTGCATCTCAGACTGGAATTAGGATGTGTTTATCTTTTAAAGAGGAAGCTTTTTCAGTTGAGTCGGGTGCATTCTTTCTGGGTACTGTAATCATATTATGGAGCTAGTAGAAGGGTTAGATTTTAAAAGAATAAGATGGGACCAGTTGCAGTGGACAAAATATCAATATATTTCTTGACTGATGGCAGGGATATTACAACATAGGCAATAGGAACAGATTTTGTTTTTATAAATAGTAGTAGCTGTTGATGTATACATGAAAAGAGAGAGCGTGAGAAAGGTTATTCCTTCCTCCTGTATTTCATTTTTTTTATTTCTTGTTCATATCTCCTGTTTTAAATGTACGTGTTATTTTTCCTTGTGTGTGTGCATGTGTCTGTGTGTGTGTATATGTGCAGAGGAAATGATGTACGGAGATGTGTGTGTGTGTTTGTGTATGTGTGTGCATTGTCTCGCTAATGACGGAGGCTCAGTATTTTACTTAAAGAGTAAAAAATATTGTCACTCTGTCATCATTAGAAAGCTTTTTACTGAATTTGGCTTTGTGATGCATAGGTGTGTGTGTGTGTGTGTGTGTGTGTGTGTGTGTGTGTGTGTGTGTGTGTGTATAAGAGAGAGAGAGAAAGATGGCAGATGTATGTATTTATTATATCAGTTATCAGCATACAGAAAATGTGTAGCCGCATTTTTCTTCATATCTGAATGTAATATATGTTCTTCTTTCTGTGAACATCCAGACCTATCAATTCACTGAATACAGCTTTTTATGCCAAACCATTTATTCAAATCAGAGATAATATTTTAACATGTGCCCTGATACCACCAGAAGGGGAAAAGTCTGTGTGAATACCTTTCTAAGAAAACCGAATGCTGCTACTAAAATCAAAATAATTAGGCTTTTTTATCCAAGGCAAACGCTGACACCGAATAATTATCGCTGTAAAATGTTAAAGTTTTATTTTTTTATTTTCATATTTGCATTATATTTTTATTGCCTTGTATTGTAACAATGCCTAACATATAAACTGAAGCTGAAACTAAAACACTAAAAATCATGGATAATGCTTCTGTAACTAAATTGGATATTTTATAACTTGAGCAGCCTTTACTAACAATTATATTACAGTTATTATCTCACTTACCACACTGATAAGCTTTCTACCTTATAAACTGCTGGGTATATCAACAAAAGGTAATCAAGTGTTTTGTCCAAAAAGATAATAAATGACACATTAAATATGTTGTTAGCTAGAATGAGAACCTGTGGTTATGCTGTTTAAAAATTCAGCCATGAATTCTTCTCACAAATGTCCCACAGTGTAGTCACATATATCCAAAGGCATTTCTAGTTGTCCTAGTTTTAGAAGTGCCAAAAAGGTGACCTTTGAATTTATAATATCCTTATTGAATATAAAATATTAATGAAAACAGAACTTGTACTATTTGCCCTTTTCTTTATCCATTACTTCTAGAACAATTAAAGCTACACAGAATCTTACTAAAAAGTAGAAATTAATCTTTGGGTCATTGTCTGCTGAATGGCAAATATTGATGTAAATAATAAAGCATTTTTCCTGCTAGGTGGATTGGGCAAACAAACATGCTTAACTAAACTTGCAGCTGCTCATTGAGTTGTGATTTCAATACACCAGTCCTGAAGTAATTTAAAAAGACTTGCAAAAATTAACAATTTAACAAATGATTAGCTCCTTCATAATGTTATACAGGAAGTTACTTGGCTAACTAATGGTCTGAATTGATGTAGTAGGAGTACTGAATTGTAAAAATAACACAAGGACCTGTCCACAGTGCTACATAACGAAATGGAGGTGCTGATTTTAATTGAGTTGTGATTTAAATGTACCAACCAACAAGTAGCAGGCTACTAGTAGCACATTTAGAATATGTGAGGAATGGGTTATACAGTGGCAGCAAAAAACAATTCAGCAATGCTAGCTCATACTCAGGACTGAACTTTAGACTCTCTAGCTAAGGCTTGATTTTAATTTTTATATAAAAGAATTTTCAGGCAATGCAGGCATTGGGCACTTTTGAATAGAACAAATAACACAGGCAGCTTTCCACACCGCTACCAACAAAAACACACACACACACACACACACACACACACACACACACACACACACACACACACACACACACACACACACACACACACACACACACACACACACACACACACACACACACACACACACACACACACACACACACAACTAGTAGGAAAAAGTATAAAAAGTTAACAGTTCAATAAGACTAGCGCCTTCCAAATGTTACCTACTGGGGCTTCTGGATATATAACTCCTTCAATTTTAAAAATAAAAACTTTCATTCAATGCAGTTAGCTCACAACTCTGCTGCTGTCTGACCTGGGACTTAAATATCACAATTATCAATTGGAACTTTAGTAAACAAAACTTTTTTTACATTTCATAAACATTGATTCATGACTTCTGTAGTCTCCCTGTTAGTTACATGCTTTTTGGAATTCAGTTCTACTATCTAATTCCTTCTATTTCTTTATTCTGTAATTCATAGCATGGTGATACTAGCCACGGCCACCTGTCTCAATCACTTACACTGAACATTACATGGAGTACAGCCTTTGGCTACAGCTTTAGCCCTTATGTCATGAGACAATGGATTGGCTTAACCTGATCTTTGTTTTGTGACTGCAGTATTGATCTAGTGGTTTCCTTTCTTATATCCAGTTGACTCATTTGTACCTCCACTGCGGTAAGGGCCATTTGGCTTTGAGAAGTAACTAGTGTGGGGCAAAGGGGATGGGCAACTTGGGTACAAACTGCCAGGGAGCTAGAGTGGCAGGTGCTCATAGTGTGGGAATGAGTAGTGTCATTGATAAATGAATGCCAATTTTGCATTTCAGCCTGGAAAAAGCACTGAAGCTCTTAATGAAAGTCTGTGGTAGTAACTGTAACAAGCTGCTTAATAAAGTTTTAGGATAAGCAAGCAGGCTAGCAGAAGATGTTTTTTCCTCTTCATCTTAGAGTTGAGGGGATGACAGTTTGGGAATCTACACAGGATACCAGGTGAGCTAACTATGGTTCTGCTCCAAGCCCACCTCTTTCAGTTGATGTAGAAGTAAGAGTCATGTGTTAAGGGGTAGGCCAATCTGCAGTTTCTGTACAATAGGGATGTCAAACTCAGCTCATGGCCCTTGGAGCTCATGCAGCATTCAAACCAGCATAATGCTATAATGCCTGCATCCCTTTTTGTCTCGGAGACTGCAGCCTTCGCCTTAGTTTGCTCATCATCATACAGCACTAGTGATCATATGAGTTTGAGAACTTTGCTCTACACTGTACTGTTCTCACTCCTTCACCAGCCTGTGAGTGCTGCTGAAACTGCCTAGAGAAGTGCATGCAGATTTAACTCTTGATTTGAAAGTGTTTCATTATTTAATCTTAGTATGGATTGGGACTCCTATACCTCATTCTCTTAAGAATAGGTTAACCTGTGCAGGACTGTTCAGGTTATCATTCTACAAAACAGAATTGGTAAAACATTCAAGAGAGCCAATATCCCCTAAAGGGATACTAATTTCTTGCAAAAACAGCATCACACCACGGTGATCCTTTCAGACTCACTTTTACTTAAGGTTTGGTAATGGTTATTAGCATACATTTTGTTTTTTTTTCACATATTGGTTACATTATTAACTCCTGTCTTTACAATTCTTACAGCTGGGGGTTGGTATAATGGTTAAGTCAGCCACACAAGGTTTGATTCTCACATTTGGAAAGGAAATTGGCTAGGCTTAAAATAGCCCATGAGGCATGGAAAGGTTAAATAAAAAATTATGCATACCTTGAACTTAATTTTTTTCTTCTCCAATTGTTGGCTTTTACTAGATGATTCTGCACAATTTTAAGTCATAATATCTGGTAATAAGACCCAGCAGTGCTTGCCCTGTGTTCCATTGTGCACCTTTAACAAAAAAAAAAACATCCATTCAGTACTTCGGTGATGCAGACTTCCTTGACTTTTGCTCTAAACCAACAACAAACATCCCTCACTTTTACATAAAACCATATACAAGAACATTTGGATCGATACCCTTTACTTATTTAACACTGATGGGTTACATTAAAAGTACCACCTATAAATTATCATTCTTTGCAAATCACATACATATGGCTCCAAACCGCCTGATTCACCCGGACATTTCCTAGCTCCTGCAAAAGGCTACAGTCCTCCAAGTAAAATCTTCCCTTAACCAGTTTCTCATCAGCTGTTCCATACTGTGTTCTGCCATCTTTTCCTCAAGCACAAGGTAAATCTTTAGTTATTCCAGTATATTTCCCCAGGCAATTTTCTATGTTTATCCCTCTACAGTCCATAATTCTGGTACTCTGCTCCTGTTTTTTGTCACATTTTTTCATGCTGAAAAATGTCGAAATCCCCTTCATTCGTACTTAGTAATTCCCCCACCTCTGTCTCTCTTTCCTGGTGCAAGTCTTGATAGCTATGCAGTCACCTGTCAGAAAAAAACACCACCCATCTGCTACTGCCCCAAATCTTTATTTAATAATTCCACCACCACAATCACCCCTCATAGTGTCAAATCTTGATTGCAGTGCAGTCACCTGTTAGCAAAATGTCATCCTGCTGCTTGTGCCCCAAAACACAGGATTATTGCCAAGGATTCTAGTCACAGACTTCCTTATTTTCTCCATACTTCTCCCAGGCTTATTTCCTTCACTACCTCTAGTCAGCTCTTCCTCCATATTGTTCTACTTTTTGTTTTGTAAATACGAGAATACATGTCCAACCCGGCTATAGATGGAACTGCACACCAATAAAAAGTCCAGGAAAACAAAGAAGATAAGCAACGGCATTAACTAGCTGTATGGACCTAGTTAAAAAAGCAGTAAATAAAATCAGATGTAAAATCATGGGTAGGCCGATCATGTGGCATATTCATATTTTCCTCACATGTGAGCCTTTTTTTGCATTCACAAATATGTCAGTTTACTATTTCATCATACTTTTTTAGGTCACTAGTTTTAAAGAAACAAAAGAACAAATGTTAAAATTGCATACTGACTGCTCTGCGGAGCAGATCTCTAATGCAGAGTACTGAAAGCTATGTTTTCGTTTTTAAGTTTGCCTCTTTCCAAAAATTGGTAAAAAAAAATACTCCTAAACCTGGGGTAACAGAATAATCATATCATTTTACATATGTCAGTGACAATACACTTGGATTGCAGTACTAAATGTTTCTCCTTCAAATGCCATTTCTTGATATAGAAACTAAACATCAGCAGATGAAGCCATATGCATGATAAACAGGTTTAATTATCACTTATCACATCAGCATACTAGGGTAGCAGAAATTGATGCTGATGATTGACGGAGTAATATGAGCCTTAGAGTCACTATTTAGATTGCAATATACTGATAATTACTTCTTTGTCCAAGCAGGGGTAAATTATGAGATGCTGATAACAGTTATTCATGATGAACTATGGTAAAATTGCTCAAATGAAGCCGAGTTTAAAAAAATCAATACATCTATCATTTTTTTATATTATTGAATGAGGATATTGGATGTTAGACTTAATGAAATTCCCCTGTGAGTGATACTACTCCCCTAAACATATTAAAAATGATTGTACTGTGCAACACAGTTTGTATTCATAAGCATGCTACACAGCCCTTCTTTTATAGTACAAATGTGACATGAATATTCAAAGGCAAACTTCGAGAAATCCTGTGATATTCATTTTGTGACTCACCAACTCATTAGAAAGAAAACACTGAAGTGAATTGTTACAATGCCTAAGGATAAAGCGATACTAATGAATCTGGCATTAGATGTTTAGTAAAGTTGTAATTTGGCTGATTTATAAATAAATACTATTATTTAAAACATATTTAGAGACAAGATGTTCACCTCGGTGTGTATTTCTGGTGCATAACAGTTAAGTAATCCTTCTTCAAAAGAGATTACTCCCTTCTAAACCCACTACACAGTTTGTAGTTTGAGAAGGAACTCATAAACAACTGGGTCTGTGACAATGCAATCAATGTGATGCTCTTATTTTATTATAAAAGGCCTGTCCCTTTTTTAACAGGAACATCACTAGTTGTAGATATCAAGTAAATGTGACTAAAAGAAAGTGCGTAGTGGGCAATAGCTATACTGTGCAGTCATCAAGTAGTTAATCAACGTCTCTTTAATTGATGGCAGGTGTGCACCCAAGAAGACTGAATGCTGTAATTAAATCCAAAATTGCTTCAACAAAGTATTAGTTTAAGACTGTGCACACACAACAAAGTATTATGCAACCAGCATATTGTACATTTTTTATTTTTTTATTTGTTATATTTTTATATTTTTCCCTTAACAGATTTGTCTGTTTTTCAATTGAATTGTACAGGTTACAGGTCACATTAAAGGTGGGAAAAGTTTTGAAATGATTTATTGAAAATCAATTGAAATGATTTATTGTGGTCTCATTTTTTTATATCACAAAAACCTGGCATTTTAAGAGGGGTGTGTAATAAAAATATTTTTTTGGGGGGATATACATCAGTTCCAAGACAATGTCTTCTACTGGGTTTACCAAAGTTGGATGAAGCACTAACATGCACTGGTGCAAAGTTGTTTGGTGGGCACCCTTTATAAATAACTTGACTACCTATGTATTATAGGATTCACTTCAGAAGCTCGAAATACTGAAATCTCGAATTTCAGTATCTCGAGCCCAAGAAGTGGAAGCCACAAAACAACGAAAACTAAAACCGCGAAATTCAAAACCTTGAATACCGAAGTTTTGAATTTTGCGGTTTTACTACACACACACACACACACACACACACACACACACACACACACACACACACACACACACACACACACACACACACCATCCACCACGCAAACATGCACAATCACTCTACTACATGAAAGCAGGGGGCAAGCCCCCCTCACCCCCCCCACCCCTACTTAAATATTCTCACTCCGAGGTCGCACTACATACACACACACACACAAAACACCACCACACAAGCTACTTTCTCTTCACATACACATCACAGCAACAAAACACACTGACACACGCCACACCCCTTAACACACATGTGCACTTACCTGAATACATAACCATAGCAGAAATTTAGAAGTGCGAAATTCAGAACCTCCGGTATTCGAGGTTTTGAATTTCGCTTCTAAACTTTTGCTATTATGTGGATTCGGTTTCTTGGGCTCGAAATACTGAAATTCGAGATTTCAGTATTTCAAGCTTCTGAACGGAACCCACATTATATACTCGTACCAACGTGTTTTCACAAAACAGCCTTAAAAGTCTGATCTCTGAGCAGGCAGAATGTGAAGTCAGGAGATCGATATGAACAGCAAAAAACTGGTACTTCAAAACTAAACAAACAAGTGATGTGACAAAATAATGGCAATCAATGCTTCATATGATAGAAAGTTATTTATACCCCTGCTTGTAACATGCTCACCATACCACAGCACAGAGAAAGAATTACCCTTTTCCCCCACATCTGTTTTGAAGCACTTTATAGAACTAGTATTTGACTTTTTATGACTACCTTGTTCAGGAGGAAGTATGAGAAACAATAAATTTAATGCACACTAAACATGATAACAAACAATGCATGAGAAACAAAACTATTATTTTGTGAAACAAAATTGTAAAAATGGATGGGAGTATATCTCTCTGTCTATCTATCTAACTAAGAAAAAAATGAAGAGAAGGTGACAAAGGATACAGAGGTAAGTACAAATGGGGACTGTATGCCAGATATGTAAATAAAGATTATTTATGAAAAAACTGGACAGACTGGTCATACTCATAATACAGACACATACAATATACTCATTAGATCACTACGCTTCTGAAACTCTTGAAGAAAATTCACTTGCATTAACTTTAAGAATCATGCAACATGTAATACATTCGCAGGCACTTTATAGTAGTACATCTGTTTCAAGCACAGAGTTGGAGAAAACACTGCAGCAAACTCTGCAGCAGTCCCAATGTAAATGTAGAAAACTGTGATATGAGACAGGTCCATAGATATAATGTGCCAGATGAATGGAATCAATGCAGTACCATGCTAAGTAGATGATTGTACTGTTACAAACCTTTAAATGCACAATTTAGACAAGTTATTGACTATCACAATTAGATAGGTAATAGGCATGCGTGAGTGGTACAATCATAACATTTTGAGAACAGATGGTAGTCCTCAGGTAATATGTGCTGCTCATGCACATATTAAAGCATTGTGTAAACATATATGAATAACTGCAAAGTTTATCTACGTTGTGCACTAGTAGTAAGTCATTTATATATTATACTCACTCCAATTAATTTTAAAGATGAATACTTGAAAATAGTTAGAGATGCCATAGCATATCCTGTTTCCATATAAATGAACACCACCATAAAAGAAAATTATGTGCCCATAATACATAAGGGTTAGGAGATTGGCATAATGTTTGAGGTGTTTACCTCACACACAAGTAGTACAAAGTTTGATTCTTACCGAGAAAAATTAGCTAAACTTAAAATGGCCCACATGGGCAGCTAGCCTAGTGCTAAGATATGAAACATCATATGAAAATATCATATATGGATTACCCTTGCATAATTTCAAACTCAACACAGACAACTTCACTAACTATAGGCTCATAGACATTTTTTTTTCCATTATCTAAAGTAGTTGAAAAATGTATTCACTCCAGGCTACTCATACACATCTCAGATGACATTGTCTTCTACCCTACACAACATGATTTTGCTCAAACTGTAGTACCAATACCAATCTACTCAGTTTAATCACAACTGTTAATAAAAACATAAACCTAGGCAACTTAGTCTGTGCTGTATTCCTTAATGTTTCTAAAGCCTTTGTCACTGTTTCACATAGCAAATTATTATACAGACTCTCACTCCTAGGGCTTGACATGCCAAACACCTCCTGATTTGGAAGCTATTTGTCTGGTAGATGACAGCGTGTAAAATGGCAACATTCCATTTCTTACTTTCTCCATGTAACTGTAGATGCCCCCCAAAATTCAATCCTCAGCCATTTGCTATTTAATATCTTTAAAAATGAGCTCCATACAGCCAGTAAACATGTCAGCATAGTACAATATGCTGATGAGACTGCATTCATGTGCACTGCCCAAAGCCTTGATAAACTTCAGTGATCAATGCAAGACCTACTCACTTCTACTGAAAAATCACCTTCAGATTCACAGTTACTCCTACATCCTAAAAAATCAAAAGTAGTACTTTTCTCTCCAAAACACCACGAGCACAAAGCTCTCTTTTCCGTAACGTTGTCAAACAGCAACAAAACTGAATTAATTTCATATGCAAGGTTCCTAGAAGTTATTATCAATGAAAATCTGAAATATGATCATATCCTACAGAGTGAGCCAAGTTTCTGAAGTGTCTTTTTTAACAACTATTTTTATAAGGCTTTACCTGACCTCATAGGCCAGAAAACACATTGCCTCCATCTTCTCGCTCCCAACTGTAATTTACCCCACCCTCACCCCATTGCAATAAATCCACAGACTATCCAATTTGCCCTGCTTGAACAATGTTATAACAAAATCACAAAATTGCAAGATTTTCTGCCAACAAGCCTTATAAGTCCCATCACTGCTTAGCACTCAAATGACTCACTTGGCTAGAACTATTCCACACCCTATCCCTATCGCAATTCAATACCACACACAAACTCATCTATAAACCAGAACAATGTTGCTTAGTACAAGATATAATTACCACAATATTCCTTAAGCAGATCTCTTATCTCTTAGTACAACATATGGCCAATATAATCCCTAAGCAGCTCACTTATCTCTGCTGACAAACTACTTGTTTAAATAAATTCTGATAGCATAGCTGGAGTCATTCTACACTCCTCTGTGTTGCCAGACTATAGCACTCATTATCTCTTCCAAGCTGACTCAAACACCACCACCTGCACTCTTGGTTATACTCATGCTGTGCACCTGTCCAGCTTCTGTACTTACCTGCTCTGTACAAAGCAATGGTCTCTCTTGCACTGTACCTTGTCTCCCCCCCCCATATGCCTTCCTGCTGCTCTGCCTTATATTCCACCTCAATAGGACTTGTCTAATAAGAGGTTACTGTCATCCTTTATACTGCACTTACTTTGCCTACTGTCCTCCATCATTCACTCCCATACATTTTCATTTTTCTGAAATTACCAGTCCATCTTATAACTTCTTCTAATAAACAAATATTTCTGTTCTCTTACCATTATTTTTACGTTCCATAGTTATATATTTTGTTTCATGTCATATGTCAAGTGTTGTATATACCTACTTTGAAACACTGAAACACATTTTAGATTGTATATAGCCTTACTTTTTTGTATTTATCTTATAGGTTATATACGACATTTTTTTACTATGTGCAATGCTGTTACTCAAATAGATTGTATGAAACTGTTCTTCCAGGGCATGCACCAGTAAATGACATCCTACTTGCCCAGTCAGACCATCCTGGTAAACATATGCTAGTAAATAAACACACAAACAATTAACATGCAGTTTTCTATACTGATGGATGAAAATGTAGTCTTTATATATATATATATATATATATATATATATATATATATATATATATATATATATTTGGATTTCATGAATTTCAGCCACTTGTTCTCATTATTTGCTGATCTTTAGGAATAAGTAGATAAAAAATCATTCATTTAACTGTCACATATCTTAACTAACTGATCATTTTTTCTCCGAAAAAATATGAGTAATGTGGCAAAATGCCTGCTTCCAAAACATATACTTGCAATAAATGATGGCACTAGCTTTCAAAAGAATTAGATAAACATGGATTGCAGTGGACTGCTGTACTTATAACTTGTCTCTACATGATAACATTATTTTAACACTCACAAGCACAATCACAAAACAGCAAACTTAAATTCATACAGTAAATTTCAAAACAAACCTACCATAAATATGCTATGCGACTGCTATACTTTCAGGTAAGCAAAATTCTGAGATACAACATGCTTCATCTTTTTACACCAGTGTCATACCATGCATTATTGATCACACTTTAGAGTTTAAATCGCTATAGTCTTGCATTTCTGCCTGACATTTCATCATAACAGAAAGACATGCATCAGATTGAGCAAAAATACAATTTTATGTCTCTGATCTCACTAGTTATGAGCCAGATAAGCAAACCATTCCTTTTACAGTCAAATAAAACATGTTCTACTGCTAGTTTTTCATGACATATTTTAGACTCATTCTGTTAAGCTGCAAGGACATGCATGAGTGAAACCTGATAAATGGTATGCTGCATGTAAAATGCCTTCAGCATGTTTATATCCTCCTGGCTATGTATTTTAACAAGCTTGGATATGAAACTTTCCTTCAGTGCAGGGCAGGACTAATGGAAAGGCTGATGGAGTTGTATCTCAGGGCCCACTTGTCCATAATACACTATTCTGCATCTACTTTCACTTTTTCATTGCCCCCCCCCCCCCCACACTCATTCAACCAACTAGTCCTGGTGCCCCCAGTTCATGGAACTCCAGATGACCTAGCTACAATTCTGCTGAATCAGGTACTAGGTTTTTACATAATGGAAAAGGTTAAACAACAAATAGTGAGGAATATACAGGTGTACTTTCTTTACTCAGCAGAGATGAAGAGGAGTTAAGGAATGCCAGAGAAAAGAACAAAGAAGAAGGGGGTGCCTACAAAGTAGAACTAAATTGTAGGGGGTACCTACAAAGTAGAACTAAAATGGAGAGTCATGACAAAGAGGAGGGTCCAAAGAGAGTGGTGGGAATGTGGATGCATTATAACAGGTATTGACTAATCTTGCAAAAGAGAGGATGCAGTAGTTGTGGTTTGATGAATATTGCACAAAGATGAGGCAGGCCTATTCAGAAAGACCATGGTCATGGATGACCTTGGGCTAGTATATGGAACCGAAATGTGGGATTTACAATGGCCTGTACTTTAATAGCTAGACAAACCACAAATGAAGTGAGAAAATGTCTGTAGGGTTAGATTAATGGGGCCTCTGGAGAAGGGAAGGAGAAGCAGAGAGAGAGAGAGAGAGAGAGAGACAGAGATTTTTTTCTATACAATTCCAGGCAGTGCTGCAGTCGCTTCAAATGTAAATTCCAACACTAATTATTTAAGTATGGGAGACCAAACCATGTTGCAAATGCTTGGAAATCAGCAAAACGGGGGAAGCCTGCTTTGCAGGGTCAGATAGGCAATCCTGCTTTCACTCTTGACTCCAAAAAGAAGATATTTGAAATGAATGGTTGCAAGGCTACCCAGACAGGGAAGTAACAGCACAACAGCAGTGTTATTGGAGGGTTTCACGTGGAGTTTTAGAATACCAGTGCAATGGGTTAAAATGAGGGAAGGGATAGTTACACACAGTGTGAAATTAGCAGGAGAAAGACTAGATACAGTATGACTAAAGTTGGAAAAGAATTGAAGGAAGGAATACCAGTTGCTTAGATGGGGAGTTTAGAATATCTTCCAAAAGACTAGGTATCCATTAACTATCCCGGTGAATAATAAACTACTTATCACCTGCCATACCTGGCAGAGGATTCACTGAATGACCACATCAATAACAAAGAAATATAGGATGGATTACTTGTTCTTTGACAAAGTAATTAAAGTTCAGATGTGACATTTAGTGCTAAGATGGACATTGAGACATCTTTCAGCTTTTGCCAATACAGCAGGAAGTTCAAAGGCTGGTTGGGCTTGGAATTTGACAGGCATTACTATATAGATAGGCATACATTTATGGGTTGTTCCACTGCTTCACCATCATTTGAGAAATTTAGTACCTTTCTGCATTGGATAACTGTAAAAGCTGGTCAGATATAACATAATACACTAGGTGAATGACTTTATTTTTGAGTTTCTGGTAGACACATAGCTATGGCAACAGAAAGTGAATACTTTCACCCAATTATATGAGGAGATGGAATTACACCTGGAAGCACAGAAGGCCAAAAATCCTACCACTAAGCTTTCATTTCAGAATATAGAAGCTGAGAACATAACATGACTGGGCCAATTGTTTGAAGACAAGCACATAAGTTATAAACAGCTTTAAGGCAGATGACACAAAGTGGAAGGTAACGTTAAAGCAGCTGCAGAAGTTAACAGGCTTATTGCATTTTGTTTGTATGGACATGCCTGTGAGCAGATCTTTGATGCACAAGTTAGCAGCAAAAGGGTAAGAATGCACAAAACCTCATCACAGGATTAGGAGTAATAGAGATGAGAACTGACCTGAAAATATGGCTTGAGCTTCTACAAGACTTTAAGGGTATAGTATTGTGACTGGAAGGCAACCAACAAGGGCAATTAAAAAAAATATATTTTTGCTGATGCAAAGGGAGAGACTGTTTTTGTGTCTAACAGCCACTGGTTCAGTTTCAAGTGGCCATTTAAAGTACATTAGAGAGAAGGTATGAAATACAAATGTGGATTTTTCCCACTTTTACTGGGTATATAATTTTGTGGGGAGCAGATGAGGAACGATATTGTAAGACTTTGGTTTGAAAACAAATACAGGGGCGATACACTGAGCAAATAAACTAGGTCGAAGACGAGGAGTTATTAGGACCCTTCTGATGTCTAACATAAAATTTGACTGTCAGATCTTAGTGTGTGCCAGGTCTAGAAGATTCCTTTGTCTAAAATGTTCAAGAGTTTGGCACCAAAAAGTGGCACTAGTGCTGGTACAGGTACTATTCTACTTATGGGGTCTGTGGCCATACAAAAATGGTGGCTAATGACCAACTCAATCTGTGAAACAGTGGTATGTATGAAAGGGGAGTGTAAAATCTCTTAGAAAACTGAGCATCTTATGGGAGAAGTGACATGGCCTATACCAAGTTAGCAAATCTGCATTTACATTATAGTGGTGAAGTAATTGGAATCGATCTGTGGAAATGCCGAGAGTTACTTCTGAAATCTAAACTGGTTGCATAAAGCAGAACACATACATACACACACATCTATCCCCCCTATATATTTTTTTCAAGGTAAGGCTTTTCATTTTGTACAGGCCAAACATTATTCCACAGTGTAGAGCTTGTTTGATTTTTTTTCCATCAAAGAGTTTACTTTTATGGTCTGCTATTTAGTATTTATTTGTTTATGTAATATTTGTACACTGGTTAACATTTCAGAAAGTTGATTCTTTTTCAAAGGATACATAAAGAGGAGTAACTCCATATTTAAAGTATTAAGGTATAGGAAAACTAAAGATGCTAAGGATGACAGTGCCTTCCTCAATCATTTGTGGTGGGTAGATTGAGGGGTGTATGCACAGGGATCTACTTCAAAACATTTAAATCTCATAATACTGAAACTCAAAACATTGAGACAATAAATCGAAAACCCAAAACACTGAAAACTCAAAACAATGAAAACTCAGAACACTGAAAGTGTGCATCATATCACAGAAAACTACAATGCACACGTAAATAACATCCCCTCCACCTATAACAACACTGAACTAACAAACACACTTTTTACTATGTTTCTGCAGGGGGCAAGCCCTCCTGCACCCCCATCCCCCTATATTAAATATACCAACTCCTAGTTCGCATTACAGTGGAAAAAAGTTAAATTTCCTAACCCCACTGTAACGTGATCACCATACAGAATGTAAACATATGAATGTGTTGCTTTCATGGAAGTTAAGTTAATGTTCTGAGAAGTGCTGGAAGAAGTGAGTAGGGGGAAAAAGTGTTTATTTTGCCAATCTATACCTGTTTTTAGGCCATACAGGTAAGTGATTTAGACATTATGTTTACATTCTGTATGGTGGTCGAGATACAGTAAGGTTAGGACATTTACTTTTTTGCACTGTAGTGCAATCTTGGAGTCAGTATATTTAATATAGGGGTGTGAGGGGTGCAGGGGGGTTTGCCCCCCTGCAGAAATGTAGTAAAAAGTGTTTGTTAGTTTGGTGTTGTTATAGGTGGAGGGGATGCTATTTACATGTGCTTTGTAGTTTTCAATCTTATGATGCAAAATTTCAGTGTTCTGAGTTTTTGTTGTTTTGGGTTTTCAGTGTTTTGGATTTTCGATGTTATGGTTTCAGTGTTTTGAGTTTCAATGTTATGAGAGTTCAATGTTTTGAAGTAGACCTATGCACAGATGTTTTATTAAATAGTAGCAGTAATTACAATATGGAATTTTTAACTGAGCAGAAAGCAAGTCTGGTGAGATGTGGGTTTATATGTTAACCTGTCTGAAGAATTATCAGTGTCAGTCTCTGAAATCAGACAGAAGGAGGTGGGTATATTTTGTTCAGTTCTGAATGCATTGTTCTATGGTTATCAAGATTTAAGGAGAATAGTGCAAGGCCACCCTCCTCCTTTCTAGAACATCTCTTCTACCTGACTCTCTCACATGCCCACAGAACAGTTTTAACTTCCCATCCACCATCTCTGCACCTTCTCAGGGTTTTTTTAAGAGCTAATATTCCTTTCTAGATAAAAAAAAAATCTCCTCCAACTATATGAATTGTATTCACTAACTTACCACAATTTGTCTAATATAACATTTGCTCGCAGCAAAGATTTATTTTCACTATGTTATGTTATGCTGTACATTCCATACTGAAATGTCTTACTCTATTGTTCAGCTCTCCTTCACCTTCAGCATTCTGTTATTCCCTTTCCATTTTTTTTTCATTTTAAAAGATTAGATTTCACCCCCTCTTGTGCTTTTTACTTAAAATCATATTCTAGTCACCATGCAAACAACAGCCCTATACTTCACCTACTGCCAACTCTCACCCTGCTGTCTGAAATTACCCATCTAAGAACTCCTAAAATTCTATAATCACTTTTCTCCCTAACTAATAACTGGGCTCATGCATATAGTCTTTCAATCTGCCATTTATAGCCACTTCAATCAAATATAAAACTAAAAATAACAATCACTTCCCTAAGGCATAAACTAGAACTGTCTTAGCAAATATAACCCCTAACATATTATGCAGCCTTGTGAAAATCAGGTATATTTTCTTACAATTTATTCCTAGCTGTCTTAAGCTAGGACACACTAGGAACACTGAACCTAACAGCCCCAACTAACATGGGATATTGGCAAGAAAACAAAATAAAAAAGACACAAGTTGTATGACACTTAAGTATACCGAGCAATGATATAAAGTTCAGTTTGCCTCTACCACTTCTACAATAATAAAACCCAGAAATTTTAGATATAATCAAAAAATAGTTAAAACCTTTCTCTGTTAAATAACTGCAATGTACTCCAGTGTCTCACAGTCCAAGGCACAGATGGTGCTTAACGAATCTTGGATTTCAAATACCTTCATGCAGCAGCTATCAAAAAAAAACTGACACATTTATTTTATGATAAAAGTTATATATCTCCTGTGTTTATCAACTCTACCTATACAAGACTAATTTTATTTATTTTATTGCTAGACTCCCTGAAGACCTGGGTTTTCCATCATAACTTCACTAAATGACTACCGATGCACTATATGTCTTCAATACAGTATTTCTAGAAATAGAAAACAAAATATTTGTTCTAATAAAATGGTGCTTTAGTTGACATGTCTGTCTTTGGATTACATCTGCTAATAAAAATAAATAAATAAATAAATACATACATACATACATACATACATACAAACATAAACAAATACAAAAGTGCTACAAATGTAATTCTACCCAAAGCTATTACCTCTGCAGTCTATTTAAATAACTTAAAACAGAAATGGGAATTCTAGCTATAACAGCAAAGCTCCCAATCCTTAAGGCAAATCAGTTAATTTTCTCAAACAGACCTAGCTTATTATTGCTTAGCATGGTGTACAATTTTAAAGAGGTAGTAAGTTGTCTAAGTCAAATAGCATAACATTGCTTAGCATATACGATTCAGAAATATTTCCTGACACTCTAGAGTATGTTCATTTATTACTGTAAATAATGAACATAATTGTGGTGGCACTTCCTGTTTCCAGTCTGAGCATGGAGGTGTCTTGGAGCAGGAAGAAACATGGGGAGTCATGATTGTGAGAAGGAGATGCTTGGTTTAAGTAGCAGATTCTAGAGACAAAGGAGTTGCTTTGCCATTGATGGAGTTCGATCCTTCACAAAACAACATGTTAGCAGACAGTGAGAGAAAAGAGGAGCGGTTTACTGAGAGGTAATCAGAGCAGACTGCTGAAATAAAGGTGAATGCACCTTTACAGCATTCTGAAGCTATGATCCAGGAGAGGTTGCCCCAAGAAGAATCTCTGAATGGGTGTAAGATTTCATCCCTCCAGTCGGGAGGGTTGTGGGATGTTTATCAAAGGCATATGTTAAGTCAGAGTGAACCAGAGAGGGAGATAGCAGCATCATGGGGAGAGATTATGGACAAAATACAGGAAGAGGTGGTGAAAGAGATTGTGCAGAAAAAAGAATCATATGCAGAGATGATGAAAGAAGGGGAAAAACAGGCAGCGGTAATAAAGATGATGACAAAGAAGAAATCTGTGGTAAGGCTGAGAAGTAAAGATGAAAAAAAACTTGAAAGGTATGCAGTTTGAGATACCTTGGGTACCCCTACAAAGGAAGTAAGAGCTTTTATTCACGTTAATAAAGATATGTATTGTGACATTCTGTTTGAGACAGGACAATTTGTGGATACGTTTTTAGAACAATTTGCATTTAAAAAAACAAAACTGTAATCCATGGAACTTATATGTGGTTCAAACATTTAATCCAGAGACCAAAAAGAGAATTTTCACACAGTTCTGAACAGAAGTAGAGAAAGGTGTGTCAAAAAACTTTTTAAAGACTTTATATAGAGAAGTTGTGGGTGTTACAAAAATGTATGATGATAGAGATTGAACCGGAGGATTGGGAATGTGGTGTAGTTTTGAAAATGGAAAATGAAACACTTATACATATTCTAAGCATAATAAATGTAGAAGGAAATAGGGGTTTTGTTAAATACAGGGGACAACTGAAAACATTTTTTTTTTGTGTGGAAAAGATGATCATTTAATCGTTAATTGTAACCAAAGAAAGCGTTTTTATTTTTTTGGTAAATCAGGGCATGGAGCAAAGAAATGTGATATAATGTATAAGAAATATGGACAAACAGGAAACAAGACACACATGGCTGGATTGTGAAGACAATATAGAATATAGAACAGGAGCAAAAGCAGCAATGCAAGCATAATATAGAAGAAAATGTAGAAGATGAACATGAACAGTTTATAGTACAAGAAAATAGTAAAGAGAATAATGTAGTGGATGAGAAGGATGAAAATAATGACTTGGAGGGAATGATACAAGGGACAAGTGAAAATAAATATAAGAAATGGAGAATGATTAAGGGAAAATAATTATATAGGGAAAAGGGTGAAAGATAGAAAAAGACAGAAAAGGAAGTTAAAAAGTGTAGTTGTGAAAGAAAATAAAAAAGGTAAAGGGTAGAAATAGATTGGGATAATAGTTTATAGGAAGAAAACTGACAATCTTAGTTATAAATGTTAAAAGTATCTTCTTCTTCTGGCTTTTCCCGGTTAGGGTTCGCCACAGTGGATCACCTGTCTGCTCATGATTGGCAGTGGAGTTTTACAGTGTTGAGTTGCTAGCCTGGTGCCCAACCTTCCACAGAAGGCACATACATGCACTCACACCTAGGACCAATTCAGAGTGTCCAATCCATCTACTGCATGTCTTTGGGATATGGGAGGAAACCGTGGCACCTGGAGGAAACTCACATGACCACAGGGAGGACATGCAGACTCCGCACAGAAGGTACCCCAGCCGAGGATCAAACCAGAGAACTGCTTGCTGTGAGGTGACAATGCTAACCACTGCACCACCGTGGCTGCCTATACATGTTAAAAGTATAAATAATATTAAAAGAAGATTAGGTGTATTAGAATGGTGTTCAACACTTGATATTCATGTTATCATATTATAAGATAGAAAAATATTAACAGAAGAAGAAAGGTTACAAAAAGAAGAGTTATGGGATGGTAGAATTATTTGGAACATGGGAAATGATACACATTCAGGATTAGGTATATTATAAGTTTTATATTACGCTATAGCAGAATTAGGTAGAATAACTGAACTGTGATAGATATAAGGTAGAAAAAGATGTGTATAGAATTATTGTATTATATGTATATGTTACAAAAAGAAAGAAGCAATGTTTAGAAAAAAATAAAATTATGCTGGAGTGAATATGAAAATAATATGTGGGGAATTTTAATTGTGATTTAAGAAAAAGAAAGAAGGAAATGATGTTAACATTATATCAGAAATAATAAAAAGTGGAACATTTTATATATGGGGCAATGAGCTTTGGACGTATAAAAGGAATGATATAAAAATGGAAACAGATTATTTTGTAATGTTTGATAGCTTGAAAATTGTGCAAGAAGGAATAAAATTGACAGGGTTTTCAGATCATTTAACAATCTGGGTAAAAGTTCAAGAAAAGGAAGGCTATGTAAGAATAGGTAAAAGTATTAAAAGACTAAATAAAAAAGAATTAATGAGGAAGGTATCAAAGAGACTAGAGAGATTAATCAATTATGGAAATATGTATATATGAGATCTATACAATATATATTACAATTGGTGTATATTGATGTCAATGATGTTTAGTTAATGATGGTGCTGTTGTTTAGTATTGCATAATGAGTTAATATTTAGATATGGGTTTAAGAGTTGTAACCTGTCATGGTTGCATGTTTTATCATGTGATTTAATTTTTATGTATAAAAGGTGGAGTGTTTATGATGGTTGCTATTCTGATGAAGTCATATGGTTTGCAACCGACGGAAGAGCTCAATCAAAGTATCAGTTATTTCCACTTGTGGTCTACCTGCTTGTTCTTCAAATTTCTTGGTCGTGGAATTTTGTGTTATTAAAGAGCATGTTTATATGAAATCTTTTTCGTAAAAAGTGGACAAGTTGGTGGATTTTAAAGAAAAAATAAAACTTCATCTACTTAACTTCAAAATTTTATTGATTGTATCTTCAAGGTTGAGCGCTTTCATCTGCTAACATGCAGATTTCTTCAGAACAAATAACAAGGCATAAAATCAAGCTTAAATACTTATTTTAGGCGCCAAACACTAATTGATAGAATAAATCTTAAAACGGCCATGTTCACAAAGACCAACTCTGTTAAAATACTTTGACACAAGACTTTTGATACACTAAAATATGTTATAAACATAAAACAAACTTGCTTAACTTTAACATTAATATTCTAAAAAAGGGGTGCATCATATAAAAAGTGTTAATCATATAAAAAGTGTTAATCATATAAAAAGTGTTTAAAAGTTATACTTATACTACATAAACATACATAAAATATATAATATATTGCATAATAATAGTGAATGAATTAATATACTGTTATTTCACAATAGAAAGGTGCAGAATGTATTTGTCCTATTGATTACAAATGCTTGCAACATTGAAGATCTATGTTAAAACTAGGGCATACTGATGTAGTGTAACTACTAATCTATCTTATGAACTAATCCAAATGAATTTGAGCCGTCTATTAACACAAATTACATGGGGCATGGATTTAAAATATATACATGCTGAAATACAATACAGATCCTACAATCTCAGTTCAAAGCTAACAAGGGTTTTATACTAATGAAGTCATTAATCCCTGGCCTTGTAGTGGCATCAGTGCAAATTTGCCATCTACTTTCTTTCCACGCCAGGTAAGTCTTCCAATTCCCCACCAGTGAATTTTACAGACACATCAAGTTGTACACCAGATTTTTGGATGATGTGTTTATTATTTGGACAGGACCAACTGACTTGATACCCACTTTTGTAGAACATCTTAACAACACCACTGATTTTCTGAGATTCACGTACCACCATGACAACAAGGGTATATCATATTTGGACACCTGGATAGGTAATACTGGAACTGGATTCACATCCAGATTATACAGGAAGCCTACCTTCTCAAATGACTATATCCATTTCACTAGTTGTCACCCACGACACATTTTCAAAAATATTGTGAAGGGCCAATGCATCAGAGCAGCCAGAATGTCATCTACTGCTGAAGACATGAACAGTGAACTTGCCTTTATCTCTCAACTTTTTAGTGACAGGGGATATCCCAAAAAGTTATTAGACAATGTTACTACTTACGTCAAAACACAATGGGGATTAAAATATAAACCACTCTTGGGCAGCCCTACACCTATACACAACAAATCAAGTTCAAATCTAAATAAGATGGTATGTGTGATCAGATTCAATCCCTTGGTCAATTTAATTACGGACATTCTGAAGAAGTATTGGAGTATTATTATCTCTGCGGGAAACCTAGGGAACATAGTTGGAACAGAGATATGTACAGTGTATAAAACTGGAAATAACATCAAAAAGTTACTAGAATGTGGTACAAACAGTGAAAGAGTTAGAAACAATAAAGGAACCAATAAAGGAACCAGCAAATGTGGACGTTATAATCAATGCAAATTCATCAACACCACACCCACCATCAGGCTAGAGAATATCATGCATACTAAGATAACTAGTATTCAAGGTAATTGTGATTCACAGCGTTTAGTATACATTGCCAAATGCACAAAATGTCCGGCCTATTATATAGGCAAAACTGAAAGAAAGATCAAGACACGGATTTATGAACATATGTATAAGATAAGCAAACAAGACACGAAGAACGCTTTATACCGACATATTCTTGATCAAGGTACAGACCACTCTTTCAGGTTTTCTATTATAGATCAGGTAAACACTAAGGACAAGGGGGGGAATTGGAAGACATACCTGGCGTGGAAAGAAAGTAGATGGCAAATTTGCACTGATGCCACTACAAGGCCAGGGATTAATGACTTCATTAGTATAAAACCCTTGTTAGCTTTGAACTGAGATTGTAGGATCTGTATTTTATTTCAGCATGTATATATTTTAAATCCATGCCCCATGTAATTTGTGTTAATAGATGGCTCAAATTCATTTGGATTAGTTCATAAGATAGATTAGTAGTTACACTACATCAGTATGCCCTAGTTTTAACATAGATCTTCAATGTTGCAAGCATTTGTAATCAATAGGACAAATACATTCTGCACCTTTCTATTGTGAAATAACAGTATATTAATTCATTCACTATTATTATGCAATATATTATATATTTTATGTATGTTTATGTAGTATAAGTATAACTTTTAAACACTTTTTATATGATGCGCACTTTTTATATGATTAACACTTTTTATATGATGCACCCCTTTTTTAGAATATTAATGTTAAAGTTAAGCAAGTTTGTTTTATGTTTATAACATATTTTAGTGTATCAAAAGTCTTGTGTCAAAGTATTTTAACAGAGTTGGTCTTTGTGAACATGGCCGTTTTAAGATTTATTCTATCAATTAGTGTTTGGCGCCTAAAATAAGTATTTTAGCTTGATTTTATGCTTTGGTAATTGTTCTGAAGAAATCTGCATGTTAGCAGATGAAAGCGCTCAACCTTGAAGATACAATCAATAAAGTGGTGTTTCGTGATAGTACTGGCTTCGAGTGTTTGGATTTCCCTGTCTGTACATATTTTACATCAGTTGGATTATTTCTCTTAACTTCAAAATTTGCCATTGTCAAGCCCCAACTTAAGCCCCTCTCCATTATACCTCACTTACTCCCTCCCCTTTCTTCTAAGTACTCCATCAATTTTGAATCGTACTAAAGTTACTAAATCAGTACTGTTGGACAATACTCTTCTTGTATATATGTAAATATATTGTTTGTCTGTAAAAAACATGTGCATGCACTTCTATTCTATTTTTTTAACTTTATTGTATAACAAATTTCTGTTTCACTTTTTGATTCTAAAGTTTGAACTTCTGTAATTTGTTTATGTATGGAGCTTTTCTCCTCGGGTCTCCACTGAAAATGGATCACAAGCCCTGCTGGACCAAACCGGTTAACAAATGTCAATAAATAAATAAAATAAATAAAAATATAAAAAGTGTTTTTGGAATGTCAAGATGTGAGAAGAATAATAGAAAAACAAAAGTATAAGCAGGTGAATCAGGAAGTATTTAGGGAAGTTTTAGGAGATAAGACAGATTTTTTTTATGAAAGAGAGGAAACAAATATATGAAGTGAACAAGGAGAAAATTAAGAAAATGCTATTTAAGCAAAGGTATTTTTTACAAGGGGGAAAGCAGGAGGATACACCTTATTTAAATAAGATAAAAGAGAAAAAGAATATAAGAGGATTGAAAGATGATAAAGGGGAAAGAGCGATTACACAGTCAAAAATATTTGAGGTAATAAGAAAATATATAAAAATACATTTAGAAGGAAGGAGATAAAAGAGAGTCAAAAAATAAAAAAGTCTTTAAGAACAATGAAAGTTTAGAAAAAAAGTCTAAAACAATTTGATGATATTTTAAAATAAATAAATATTGGAAAAGTGACCAGACTGGATGGGATTGAATATTATATGTATAATATTATGGAAAAATGGCAAAAAGTACATTTTGTGGAAGAACTAAATGAATGGTTAGAAAAAGGGTTGGTAGGACAAGAAATATGTACTGGGGTGATGAAATTCATATGGAAGAAAGGAGAAAGGAAGGAATACGAACTAAGAAATAAAAAAAATTGGAGACTGAGTGTAATGAATGATACAGATAAGATATTCCTGAGAACAGGGAAAAGGTTAGGAAATAAACTGATTGAATTACAATTTTTGAAAAAAAGTAAAAGGAAGTAAAGAATTATTAAAGATAGTGAGAGAAGTGATAGATGATATTATAAATAAGAAGATTGAGGCTAAAGTTACGGTATGAGATTTGAGTAAAGCATTTGATAGGATACAATATGAATGTTTATGGGATATATTGAAAGAATACAATATAAGTGATAAAATAGTAAAAGTTGTTACTTCAGTGTATAAAAATAATAATGTACTAGTAATTTTAAACTGATGGTTAAGTGGAGAAATAAAAATAAAATGTGGGATCAGGCAAGGATGCCCGGTGAGTAGCATTTTATTACCATTAACTATGAATGTAGTTGTTAATAAGATGAACAGAATATTATGAATAGCACAATATGAGATGAGAGGAGTCCAATTACCAATTTTTTTTTTTATTTAGGCAGATGATATGGTTTAAATTACTGAGAATAAAGAGCAGATGGAAGAGGGGATTAAACAATTACAGCCGTATTTTAAATTGGTTCGTTTATGTATGAATAAAGACATGAGTAAAGGGAGTGTAATAGCAGAAAACATAGAAAGTGTTCAGTTTAATGAAGATGTTATAGATATTTTGTGGATAAAGTTTGGATAAGTATGCACAGAGAGAAACAACGGAAGAAGACTATAGCCAAAATAAGAAATATATGACTGTTTTGGCAGACATACATGAAGGTATATACAAAAAAATATACTTAATAAATTCAATCCTTTTAAGGCAAATTGTATACTTAGCAAGATTATACATGATTCTGTTAAGATACAAGAAAAGAATTAATGTCTATTTTATTTTCTTTTATATGGTGATCAAGGTTAATTGTAGTTAAAAGAGGGATTTTGTATGTCACAAAAGAGGAAGCTGGGCCTAGGATTACTTAATTCATTTGTGCCTACTAATCTTTATGAAGTATTTAGGGTCTATATTAGAACATCGAAGTTTCAGAACTTCGAATGTTCTAATATCGACCCCTAATAAGTGAAAGCTGAAAATATTGAAGTTTCAGAAAACCAAATTCTTTCCTAGGGAAAGAATTTGGTTGTCCGTTCCTGTTGCTTCACCATTTTCAACTCTGTGGTGGAAAGTTACGGGTTGGGTTTAGGTAAGTGTGCGATTGTGTGGACGTGAGGGTTAGGGCGGGTTAGGTGAGTTAGGGTTAGGGCGTGGGTCAGGTAAGTGTGCGAATGTGTGGACGTGAGGGTTAGGGTGGGGTAGGTGAGTTAGGGTTAGGGCACGGGTGAGGTGTATGTGCGATAGTGACGGACCTTAGGGTTAGGGTTTGGGTTAAGATAAGTGAGTAGATAGTGATGTATGTACAGTTTAGTGTAGGTTTATATGTAAGATTTTAGGTGTATGTGTGTGGATTTCTGTTTGGTTGGCGTGTTTGTGTTGTGTGTATGTGTTTTGGAACAGTGAATTTTTTCACTAGGAAAAATTTTGCTGTTCTGAATTTTCAATGTTATCCATTTTCGGTTACTAGGGGTCGATATTAGAACATTCGAAGTTCTGAAACTTTGATGTTCTAATATAGACCCAGTATTTATAGGATTGAAAGATGTGAATCGAAATTTAAGAAATGAATAATGAAAATAATATGAGGAATATTGGCAGAGGATATGTACACAAAAACATGGAAAAGTTACCTAAATGAGGAAATGAAAGAATATCGAAACAAAATTGCCTAATGGAAACTGAATATAAAAGATGTAGAAAAAAAACCCAGAAAAGAATTGTATATTAATATAATGGATAAATACTATTATATTTATCCATGGAGACATTTTGAACATAAAAAAATAAAAGCAATAAAAACAAGATTTGGGTGGTCTAAGAAAAAGCATGAATGTAAGGATTTTTTTGTAGAGATTAACAGTAGGTAAGCTGCCTGTTAAAGCCAATATGCCATATAAAAGAATACAAGAAAGTGTGTGTAATCATGTTCCATTGTGGGGAAACTGAAATAAAAAAAAAAAAACATTTTTTAATTGTAATAGAATAAAAGAGTTGTGAAGGAAATATGTTTTAAGATATTGAAACATTTTAAAAGTGTAGAAGATTTAAATATAAATATTTTAGAATATGGGTATTATGGTAATGAAAAAAGGAGGTGAAGGAAATTGATAAAAAAAGGTGCTTTATATTTTATGGACTATATGGAATGAAAGACTAAATTCAATGCAATTCAATGAAAAGTGGATATTATCGGAAATTTTTAAGAAGATATTTTTTGGTCATGGAAAAAAAAGGTGCTGGAATTGGAATATATAAGAATGTATGAAACTGTAAATGAAAACTGTATATAATTGTAAATAAAAAAATGCATCATACCATTCTACAAAAACATGGTCCCTACTGATTACCCCATCAACAGCAATCCCCTAAGCACACAACCTGTTGTGAGAGACCTGGATACTCTGGTTGACAACAATCTCATATTCAACCATCATGTAGCGGCAGTGGTCAGAAAAGCCTTTTACTTGGTTCATCTCATAAGTAAAGGGATTGCATCCAGGAAAAAAGAGCTTATTACCTCTCTATACTCCTCCATCATTAGGCTAATAATTGAGTATAACACCCCGTTTAGTATGTACCTCTACAAGCATCTGCACCAACTGGAAAGGCCACAGAAATAACTTTTTTTGTGTATGGGGAAGCTGTTTGTGGTGACACTTCCTACTTCCAGTCTGAGCATGGAGGCTTCTTGGAGCAGAAAGGAACATGGGGAGTCATGACTGTGAGAAGGAGATGCTTGGTTTAAGTAGCAGATTCCAGAGACAAAGGAGTTGCTTTGGAATTGATGGAGTTTGATCCTTTGCAAAACAACATGTTAGCAGACAGTGACAGAAGAGAGGAGTGGTTTACTGAGAGGTAATCAGAGCAGAGTGTTGAAGTAAAGGTGAATGCACCTTTACAGGATTCTGAAGCTATGACCCAGGACAGGTTGCTCCAAGAAGAATCTCTGAATGGGTGTAAAATATCATCCCTCCAGTCGGGAGGGTTGTGGGATGTTTATCAAAGGCATATGTTAAGTCAGAGTGAACCAGAGAGGGAGATAGCAGCATTGTGGGGAGAGATTATGGACAAAATACAGGAAGAGGTGGTGAAAGAGATTCTGCAGAAGAAAGAGTCATATGCACAGATAATGAAAGAGGGGGAAAAACAGGCAGAGGTAATAAAGATGATGACAAAGAAGAAATTTGTGGTAAGGCTAAGCAGTAAAGAAGAAAAAAAACTTGAAAGGTATGCAGTTTGGGATACCTTGGGTACCCCTACAAAGGAAGTAAGAGCTTTTATTCACGTTAATAAAGATATGTATTGTGACATTCTGTTTGAGACAGGACAATTTATGGAGAAGTTTTTAGAACAATTTGCAATTAAAAAAACAAAACTATAATCCATGGAACTTATATGTAGTTCAAACATTTAATCCAGAGACGAAAAAAGAATTTTCACATAGTTCTGAACAGAAGTTGATAAGGATGTGTTAAAAAACTTTTTAAATACTTTATATAGAGAAGTTGTGGGTGTTACAAAAATTTATGATGATAGAGATTGAACCAGGGGATGGGAATGTGGTGTAGTTTTGAAAATGGAAAATGAAACACATACATATTCTGAGCATAATAAATGTTGAAGGTAACAGGGGTTTTGTTAAATACAGGGGACAACTGAAAACATGTTTTTTTTTTTTGTGGAAAAGATGATCATTTAATCATTAATTGTAACCAAAGAAAGTGTTTTGTTTTTGGTAAATCAGGGCATGGAGCAAAGAAATGTGATATAATGTATAGGACATATGGACAAACAGGAAACAAGACACACATGGCTGGATTGTGGAGACAATATAGAATATAGAACAGGAGCAAAAGCATAAATATGAGTATAATATAAAATAAAATGTAGAAGATGAACATGAACAGTTTATAGTACAAGAAAATAGTAAAGAGGATAAAATAGTGGATGAGAAGGATGAAAATAATGACTTGGAGGGAATGATACAAGGGACAAGTGAAAATGAATATAAGAAATGGAGAATGGTTAAGGGAAAAAGAATTATATAGGGAAAAGGGGGGAAGATAGAAAAAGACAGAAAAGGAAGTTAAAAAGTGTAGTTGTGAAAGAAAATAAAAAAGGTAAAGGGTAGAAATAGATTGGGATAATAATTTATATAGGAAGAAAACTGATAATCTTAGTTATAAATGTTAAAAGTATAAAGAATATTAAAAGAAGATTAGGTGTATCAGAATGGCGTTCAACACTTGATATTCATGTTATCATATTATAAGATAGAAAAATATTAACAGAAGAAGAAAGGTTACAAAAAGAAGAGTTATGGGATGGTAGAATTATTTGGAACATGGGAAATGATACACATTCAGGATTAGGTATATTATCCCCAGGATTCAGCAAGTTCTGCACGGCATGCAGGAATAGTGCAGGAGCTGCTGGAGGCAATATGGCCACCGAGAGATCCAGGAACAAGCTCCGGGGACATGCATGAGCGCTATTGTACTATTCCTGCACAGACACAGCTCCTGTATGCTAATTACCCCATTTTCAGGTGAAAACCATGCAAATGAGGTGAATTAGTGATCCAGAAAGCTGGCATATGTCCGTGCAGGATTAGTGTAACATGCAGAAATGTACTCGGTTAGTAACCGAGTACATTTCTGCAAACTACAAAACGGAGCCATGACAGCTCCAAATAAAGGGTGTATATAATGTGTAAAGCATGCCACTGGCCACATCTATGGTCATTGACATGGAAAACAGTTGAAAAAAAATAACTTTTATTATCTGTACTATTCCTGCACGGACACAGCTCCTGTATGCTAATTACTCCATTTGCAGGTGAAAGCCATGCAAATGAGGTGAATTAGCGATAAAGGAAGCTGGCAGCCATCCATGCAGGATAAGTGTAACCTGTAGAAATGTACTCAGTTAGTAACTGAGTACATTTCTGCAAACTACAAAACGGAGCCATGACAGCTCTAAATAAAGGGTGTATATAATGTGTAAAGCATTCCATTTTCCAAATATATGGCCATTGGCATGGAAAACAGTTGAAAAAAAAATAACTTTTATTTTTATTTGGCTGATTTTGGATGTCTAAGCATAAGGCAGCAGTGCTCAATTAGGATTGGATGGAAAATAAAAGAAAAACCCTGAAAAAAGCTTTCTCTGCAAAATCACAATTTTACAAAAACTATGCAGGTCAGCACTCATTGGAAAAGGTGTGCACAAGCAAAATGTAATTTCTTAAAGCATATTAAAGCAAGACAGACCGGGTTCAGCCCAGTTATTAAGCCTTCCTCAGTGTAAAGTCAAATCACAAAGACAAGCCTTTTATGCTTAATAATCATCACATGATAAAGAGAGAATCCCCATGGTTGTTTAGTTATAAATGTTCATTAAATCCTGGGGGGGAATAATCCTCCCAGCTTGATTACCCAGTTATTTTCTGTTTTATTAAGCATATCATGCCAACCAATTTTATTAGCCTGGTCCCCATTTATCCTATCAATAATGGTGAATGTAAAAGATGCAGTAGAATGGGTCAAGGAGTGTTTATATAATGCATTACTGAGTTTCTTTAATCTAACATCACTAAAATGCTCAGATATTCTTATCCTAACAGGGCAAGAGGTCTGTCCTATATAAAAGGCAGAACACATACAGGTAGTTAGGTAAACAACCCAATCAGTTCTGCAGTTGGCCAAAAACCTGATATCAAAAACCTGCCCAGTGTTTTTGCTAGTGAACTGTTTGGACTTAGCCACCCTAAAACAGCGTGGATACACATGCAAGTCAGTGAGGCTCATATACCCAACAACAGTCTCAGCTAGCAGGACAGGTGTAGACAAACACAAATCAAGGCTGTGATAAGGCCTCTGATTGATGGCAGTGGAGAACAGCCCCCCTCCAGACCTACACAGACTACAACAGGTCAGGTAGTAGGATGTTAGTTCAGAAAGGTAAGAAGTCTGAAACTGAAATGTAGGTCAATAAATCTAAGAACTGTAGTACACTGATGTCTCTAGTCTGCATGATAGGTCAGAATACAGAATGAAATGGAGTACCTGAAATACCAGTACAGTCATAGCAAATGTGCACAGTTGTCAGGTGTGCCCCCCCCCCACACACAATCCTGTGTAGAAATGTAGTAACATGTATGTGTAAGTATAATAACAGTGGAGCACAGATTACCTGACACAGCCAAAGTAGCAGGATACATTGTAGCACATGTACAATATGCAGGGCTGTGTGTGTTAGATTGGTGTGTGTTGTATATTGTGTGAGAGTGGTCAGCATGTAGGCATGGTGGGTTGTGTCCTGGTGGCCAATGGCCAGTACTGATGACAGGGCCAAGTTCTCACAACTGCAGTGCCAAACATAATGCATCCCAGCAAGACACATTCCAGCAGTAAGCCATACTAATTCTTCAGATGGAATATCTGTCACCATCTGAAAGATGGATATGGCAGGAATGTGGACCCAGACATACAAACAGTGCACAGGTGGAAGTACCCTAGACAGAGAGTGTATAAAATGTTACTGTCAAATGGACACACCTTTGGAATTGTACATACAGGTTAGCAGCACATTAGTTGGGTTTGTAGTATGGAATACTGATGTGATCTGGCCAAACACTAGCAGACCACAAAAGTCACAGGTATAAAGAACTGAGAAACTGCTGATGTCCCTGCACAAGCCAACATAAGTGGAATGCCCCATGTATATCTGTGAGTCAGCTCCAAGTAGCTTCCATTGCACACATGCACCCAGCTCACCCCATCATCAGCCACAGATACCTCACAGGTCTTATCCCTGCTGTTGGGAATGAGTACAATATGACCCCCACCTCTGTATGGGAATAGCTACAGAATGCAACAAGCTGAAGAGGTGTCCCATGGAGGTGTGTCCCTAGCTGTAAGCAGCACCCTGCCAGCATCCACACCACTGGATCAATAAGGACAGAAACTATTGACATCAACACCTTTCACACCTACCCTGTCACCCCAAGGGAATATAGTGCCTTGCAGCCTAGGAATGCAGGAGTGACACAATGCAACAGCCTGCTACAGATGGCCTGTATCACTACTAAATACCCCACAGTCCTCTGTCAAAGGCCTGTGTCTCACCCATACTGCCAATATAAGTTATCTCATGGACTCCCAAATAACAGCATAACATAGTCTACAGAATCCAAATCCAAGGCCATGTCAAAAAATCCCAGTAGCATGTCCACCATGTCCTAATGCATGAACTGTGGACCAACCCCTAAATACTGCTGGGATGAAATTATAACTATAGGGAACTTATCAGATAATGTTTGCATAATTTGTGGAAGAGGATAGAATAACGGGGGGGGGGTAGAAGCATGGACGCCATGGAGTGTGTGAAGTCTGAAACTCAGCAGTGTGCACATAATATCCCTGCCTACAAACACAGGAATGGGTGGCTACAAATCTGCTTGTAAACCACAATGTGAAGGGGTAATGACCAGAAATATGAGCCCTGCCTGTGGGTAACCTGTGTGAATCTGTACAGCTGTGAGGTATGGCCACAGCAGGATATGGCCATACTGTCATGTCGATAGATGTACAAGCATGGAATCCTCAGCCACCACTGTACCAAGGTGCTAAACCATTTACAAAGACCCATCAGCAAGTGTCTGCAGCTTCCCTTCCAGAATGGCATGATTCCGCAAGAATATGTAGGCTGCAGACCACAATACTTCATTCAACCTGTGTTCCCCAGGAAATTGCTGCAAGCAAATATGTATACCTCACAGTAGCTGATAAAACATCATAGTGTAAAACAGTACATATGTCTGAATATCTCTGCTAACACCAAAACCATGTAGCAGAAGCAGCACAAACACAATTACCTACAGTAACCCACTATCCTTTGCCCATTGTGACCCCGTATTGTCAACCAATGCAGAAACAGGTTGCTAGCTGCAGGTGTAGATCACAAAAGCCTGCACTGGAGTACAACCTACCTGGAATGGATTCACACATTCAATACAGAAGGTCATACTGGGCATGTTCCCACACTTAGAGAAACAAAGCCCATGTCTGACAACAAAATAATGAAAGGTAATACTTGGCATGCTCCCACACTTAAAGAAATGAAGCCCATGTCTGGCAACAACAGTGGACTATACATATCTGACAGTCACAGATGTTTGTGCACACACTCCACATTGCACACCAGTCATGCTTTGCACACACATCAGATAAGAATACACACATATATCCAATGACAACACACTATAATAGGCCAAACTTACACATACATAGATGCATGGAAGAGAGTGACAGACAGTGACAAAGAGCCTCCCATCATGAGGCCTGTCCCACCCAGCACACATCCAATTGGCTAAAACCACATGATGTGCAAATGTCGATCACTGTAGACATTTGCCTCTGGTATCCCTCAGCACTATAGTGTCTGTGGTGCTTGTGATAACTGTGTAACATGTCTGTACAATTAATTATTCATATAGCAGTTGTATACATGTATCTGTTAAATGTAAACCTGTGTGTGACTGAGTGCTGTGTGTGTTTCCAGATGAATGGTTTATGGCCCATTCGCAAACACTGCACTTCCCATTGCCCTACTTTGGCAAGCCTGCTGATGTCATTCACCTTGAAATACACCTTTGGGGAAGGAGTAGCCCTATAAACTCTATGGCACATGCTATAACTATGTAATGCTATAGTGTGATGTACTAGTTAGGTAGAAGTTCTAATTCCAGCCATGGCAACTATGGGACTGTGTGCATGTGTGTGTAGGGATCAATGTTTTTGTGGCCATTCACAGTCACTACACTCCCCATTGCCCTACTTTGGCAAGCCTGCTGATGACAGTTACCTTGAAACACACCTTTGGTGAAGGAGTAGCCCTGTAAGCTCCATGGTGCATGCTATAATTGTGGAATGCTGTAGTGTGCTGTACTAGTTAGGTAGTAGTTCTAATCCCAGACATGGCAATTGTGTGTATGTGTGTGTGTGTGTGTGTGTGTGTGTGTGTGTGTGTGTGTGTGTGTGTGAGTGTGTAGGGATCAATGCTTTTGTGGCCATTCACAGTCACAAGGCACTCCTAAAAATGGAAAACATCGATATCTGTGCAGTAACAGAGACCTGGTTCAAGGCTCCAGAGAGCACCCCTGCAATACCAGGCTACAACTCTTACCACACCTGTTAGCCACCAAACCAGGACCAAAACACTAAAGGTGGAGGAGTGTCCATATTCACCAAGGATATTCACACCACCAGGCTAGTTGCCCAGCACAATGTGCTTGAAATTCTCCAGGTGCTACTAACACTAGGTAAGACTGCAATCCAAATTGTATAGCTTGCTACCATGTACCCCTACCATGCCCCAAGATTCTCACTACACCTTTCTAAACATACTGGAAAATGTTGAGATACAACCAAACACGCTGCTACTGGGTGATTTCAACTACCCTGCCATTAACTGAGAAAACTACTAGTGATTTTTTATCTGTGTAGGAATAAATGCTTTTGAGGCTATTTGCAGTCAAATCACTTTCCATTGCCATACTGTGGCAAGCTTGCTGATGTCATTCACCTTGAAATACACCTTTGGGGAAGGCGTAGTCCAGTAAGCTCCATGGCATGTGCTATAACAGCATAATGCTGTAGTGTGAAGTACTTGTTAGGTAGGAGTTCTAATCCCAGACAAGGCAACTGTGAAACTCAGTGTTTGTCATTGTTTTCCTGCGTAGGGATCAATGCCTTTGAGGCCATTCACAGTTGGATCACTTTCTATTGCCCTTCTTTGGCAAGCCTGCTGATGTCATTCAGTTTGAAATACACCTTTGGGGAAAAAAGTAGCCCAGTAAGCTCCATGGCGTGTGCTGTAACTAAGTAATGCTATAGTGTGAAGCACTAATTATGCAGGAATTTTAATCCCAGACATGGCAACTATGAAACTCTGTGTGTGTGATTGTTTGTCTGTTTACGGATCAATGCTTTTGAGGCCATTCAGAGTCAAATAACTTTCCATTACCCTACTTTGGCAAGCCTGCTGATGACATTCACCTTGAAATACACCTTTGGTAAAGGAGTAGCCCTGTAAGCTCCCTGACACGTGCTATAACTGTGTAATGCTTTAGTGTGATGTACTAATTATGTATGAGTTCTAATCCCAGACAAAACAACTGTGTGTGTGTGTGTGTGTGTGTGTGTGTGTGTGTGTGTGTGTGTGTGTGTGTGTGTGTATAGGGATCAATGCTTTTGAGGCCATTTACAGTCACTACAATTTCCATTGCCCTACTTTGGCAAGCCTGCTGATGTCATTCACCTTGAAATACACCTTTGGTAAAAAAATAGCCCTGTAAGCTCCAACGCACATGCTATAATTACGTAATGCTATAGTGTGATGTGCTAGTTAGGGCAGAGTTCTAATCCCAAACATGGCAACTGTGAGACTCTGTGTGTGTGCTTGTCATCAGTATCCTGTGTGGAGGTAGCTGTGATTTTGTAATAACAGGACTCATTGTGGAGCGGGTTTTGCAAATTTCTTATATGGTAGGCCTATTATATGTCACAATGTCCACAAAGCTATGGAAAGGATCATCATGGACCTCATAAATAAAGATATTGGGGACCTACAGACACTGGGTCCTACCCAGTTTGGCTTTGTTAAGGTCAGATCCTGCCTCTTAAACCTGGTCGATTTCTTTGAAACAGTCACCAAGGCCATTGATGAGGGGAAGGTGGTCCACACAGCCTACCTGGACCTCGCAAAAGCCTTCGATACAATACCCCACTCGGGCATTATAGATAAGCTCACCAGCTTAAATATAAACCCCTATGTCACTAGATGGGTTGCAAACTGGCTCAAGGACAGAACCCACATGGTTAGAATTGCTGGAGCCATGTCAGACTCCAAACCAGTTACAAGTGGCATCCCACAAGGCTCAGTCCTGGGACCTCTCTTGTTTGGTATATATTTCATGGCGGTACAGGCCAACACGGAAGGACTGTGGCTGACCAAGTTTGCAGATGACTGCAAACTGGGCGCCATAATCAACTCTCCAGCCGACACAAGCATCCTCCAAAAGGGCCTCATAGAAACAGACAACTGGTGCCAGAGCCATGGCCTCAAGCTAAACGCCAAAAAGTGTATAGTCATCCCCTTTGGCAAAAACAAAGTGCCACAAATTACCACATAGGTGGTAATCCATTAAGTACAGAAGAAGTCATTAGGGACCTGGGGACCCAAGTTGATAGCAATCTCTCATTTGACAACCACGTGGCCAAAGTGGTTAGAAAAACATTTTATATAGCCCACCTAATCATGAAGGATTCACATCTAGATCAGGGAGGTCATCGTACCTCTTTACTCATCCTCATCAGGCCCATAATTGAGTACAATGCCCTTTTGGGATGTACCTTACCAGACACCTACAGCAACTGGAAAGACCCCAAAAGTACCTCACCAAGAGGATCAAAGGGCTCAAACAGATGCCATATGCTGCCCGGTTAAAGAAACTCCAGCTCTACTCAGTGGCATACCGCCTGCTCAGAGGCGATCTGTGCCTGACATATAAAGCCATGTCCAACCCAGAATTAATGGACATGCTGCACCTCAAAAAATCCAAATCCCATCGAGCTACACGCTCGAGACTTGAACCTCAGCACTGAAATAAATAGAACATGCTGGAGGGACAGATTCATAACCCAGAGGCTCCCTTCACTCTGGAATAAAATCCCAGTCCAGGTTAGGCAGAGTCCCACATTAACTCTCTTCAAGAGGAATCTTGATGAGTGGATGGGAGATCGTGTTTACCCGGCTATCACTTCTGTGTCACTGTTAGACAGAGGCACAGTATACTAACCTCAAAAAAAGGCATAGCAAAATTAATTTAAAATGGGTGGCAAAAGCCAAACACACTCTGGCTAGGCTTACAAATGCCCTAGGGCAGATAGCCTAGTATGAACCTATGAACCTATGAACCTATGAACAGATGTCAAACAGCAGAAAGGCTAGTGTAGACAATCCATACCCCTACATGTGACATTATGGATTGGTAAACAATATAGGCAACCCTTGTATTACCCAGAGAACACTCTCCACCCATGTCTCATACACAAACACACTTGGCTAGGCAACAACCACTATGTTGGTAGTTCCCTGCATATTGCTCACAGATAGTAACCATGGTGTGATTGCAGTGGACTACAGAGGACATGGCACCCTGTCCCATCCCCACAATAGGCAACTTATTGCATACAGTGGTCCTTTGCTATGTTCCCCACTGGGCACCTGCAACAACTGTAGAGTCAGTAAATGTAACCAACAAAGGAACTACCATACATTATAAACATGCTGTATATGGACAGATGCCACTAACACCAGTGAATACCTGTATCATGCTGTCAATGTAGGTATAGGGTCAACCTGAGTTCCATTGCCAGTTCTCACCACATGAGGTCAAGAATGTCATATCAGATGATAACAATCTGTCCATACAACATGTCCCAAACACCCCATGTACACTTCCACATGTCACTGAACATGCATGTGGGACATGTGCACATCCCAGTCACCGTCCATGTTATGGAATATAGAACACATACATGGCAAGCATTGCACAGCACTGGCCACCCACAATAGTAACCCAGATGAGTGGATGGTGAATACAATACCACCTGTGTAGGCCAATTCAGAGACTACACCCCTGAGCCACACTGCAGACTGTTGTCATGTGGCCTGATGCCAAGGTATACCCTTTACCTAGCCTTGTACAGCCTTCTGGCATAGTCAACCACTACACACCTGTGAAGCAATGAACCCATGCATCTCAGTACTGGCAAACCTGTGTGTGTGTGTGTGTGTGTGTGTGTGTGTGTGTGTGTGTGTGTGTGTGTGTGTGTGTGTGTGTGTGTGTGTGTGTGTGTGTGTGTGTGTGTGTGTGTGTGTGTGTGTGTGTGTGTGTGTGTGTGTCTGTGTGTGTGGAGATTAATGATTTGGAAGCCATTCACACTCACTACACCTTCCATTGCCCTACTGAAGCATGCCTTCTGATGTCAGTCACCTTGACATACACTTTGCCCATATATCAGCCTGATAACCTCTGTGATGCATGTGATACCTGTGTAATACTGTAGTATAGCAAACTAGTTAGTTAGGAATTCTAATCCTGACCCTGCCAACTGTGATAATGTGTGTGAGTCCCTGAGAGAGTGTGGTTGTTTCATCCTTGACACCTTTTCTTGTGGACAGGCACATGTACTACACCTACCTTATCCCTCCTTTATCACTGTTGGTCACTCACCTTCAAATATTCCTTTAGACAGCTCTCCAACATATAAGCTCTGCAGAGCATGCAATAGCTGCATAGAAATGTAAAAGAAATACATAGTCAGGCAGGGGTTTGAAACCCAATACTTTTAAGTGTATAACACAGACATGCTTAGCTTTTACTCTCCTACCCCTTCCTTTTCTTACTTTGTCTCTGTATGTCTATCTCACTCCCTCTCTGGTAGATGTGGAGAAGTACACCTGCTTTGCTAAGGTAGCAGCTTGTGTTTTGTAAGTGATGCTCATGATCAGCTGATGGCCTGTTCACAAATTGCAGTCCCCCACTAGCTGATTGCATGTAGAACAGCTGTGCTAAAATTCCCAATTGCATGGAAACACACTCCTATAACTAGGAACATCATGGTGGTGTTGGCCCTTTTCATTCACTGTGAGCAGCACTTCATGTCGGTGTAGGATGTTCCAGACATGACTACAGAATGTAAGTCTTGCTTTTCTGCATTTGAAGTAATGTTGGTTTAACAGGGTTTGTGTGGATATGGCTGGCCTACATGATTTAAATCCTGTTATGACAGTGTTATGTGGTTGAGGAAACACCCATCTGTAGGGCTTTCTGGAGACTGGCCAGTGCTTAGAGTCTTACGTGTGTTGTGTTACTCACAGATTACCTATCTTTAGAAATGCAGTAGCATACTCTGAGGATTGCAGTCAGTACATGGTGACAGCCATGAGAGTTACTGACTTCATATCCCTCATAAGACATATGTCACAACAAACCCTGTTACACCAGTAAATGTATGAGGTTATCACAGCAACATGTCAATACTGGCCTTGTGTTTGTGCCTTCAGCCACAACTCCGTCAACCTTTGTACATATGTCATGCAGTAAGAGGTGCGCATGTTCAGTACACCATTATTTACTGACATCATACCTGATAACAAGCCAGTGAGATATCAGACTGCTAGACATGTTATGTATAGTAGGGGTTATATTTGAGGACAAAACCATTCTGTCGTAGTGTGTACAGTAGTGAGGTCTGTGTACTTATGGTGATTGTCGACAGTGTGTGTATTGTAAATATGTCCCTTGGCCTGTGTACAGACTGTGGTAGATGTAACTGTTCTTGACCCTGTTATGTCTGATGTTGCATGCTGCTTCAGTTTATGGTACCCTAATGGCTTACATGTTTGTAGGGCCAAACACACGTATGTCCCATACCACAGTCAGGCATTAGATGACACTGTGTTTTGCCCAGTATATGTAGGGTTAGTGTGTGAGTGGCACAGATGAGGATGGTGGTGACCAGACAGTCCATATACTGTAATATTAAGCACACTTACCATATGTGGCTGTGGCTGTGTTCACATTGGTTGTGTGTATGTGCTTTCACACAGGTGTCTGTTACTCCATGCTGTTACATGCTTGTAGATCCTCTATATTTGCATGTGTATTCCCCCATAAGAACTGTAGGCCAATGTTGTGGCTCTCTGCCTGTAGTTTGCACAGGGCTTTGTGACATGCCTAACAGCTCAGTGTATTTACCCAGTGTGATGTTATGTCCGGATATTTGTCAGATGTACTGCTGCTGGGACGCCATAACTGTTGGGTATTTCTGACAAAGCAGTGGGGTGCTGTACAGATGTATGTCACTAACTAGTGGGTAGTATGTGGGCTTGTGATCTCTGCTCCACCGGTTATTATGTGTCAGGACAGACAGGAGTGTGTGACTGCATAAACTGTGTGAGCATACGTATTCCAGTATTTACATGATATACCCATTTACATGGCTGTTAACATTCACATTGTCAGGTTTGGTCCAAACATCTTGCACTAAGGGGTTCTGTGTATACCTCTGGACTGAGCAGAGTGTGTCAGACTGTCCACATTTATTGGTCAAATCTCTGCTGTATTCCACAGGACCATTAATGTGATATCTGTGGTACTGTACTATGATGATCTTAGGTATCTGTCAGTAACTGATGGTGTACATGTCAATATCAGATGTGACCTCCCACACACATTTCTGTTAAGACAACCCCTGTTACAGTAGCAACAGTTTACATTTATACCTGCAATACTTACATGGCATTCCCTTGCACTAAGAGGTTGCGACTGTTGGTGATGAGGTTTGACTCCACTCCATGTTCTGGACATATGTTAAACACACACATATATATATATATATATATATATATATATATATATATATATATACATATATATATACATGTAAATATATATATTATATATATACATACACACACACACACACACACACATATATACAAATTGAAGTCTGAAGAAGCATCATAGGATGTGAAAGCGCTTACTATTTTATTCTGTTCCTGTCAATAAAAAGTGGAATATATCGTTGGCTGTTGTCATTTTGGATTTGTCTGTTGATAATTCTTGGATTTTTACATAGCTGCTGGTGCATCCTTGGTTTTTGTTCTCTTATATAAATATATATATATATATATATATATATATATATATATATATATATATATATATATATATGTCTACACATATACAGATATATATTTATATGCACATATATTTATAGATATCTACATATATATAGACACACACACACACATATATATATATATATATATATATATATATATATATGTATACATATATGATATATATATATATATATATATATATATATATACAGATAGATCTATATAAGGCCATATATATAATGCAATATGCAGCTGTATATAAATACATATATATATATATATATATATATATATATATATATATACATATATATGTGTGTGTATGTACATGTACAACTATATCTACATATATATATATATATATATATATATATATATATATATATATATATATATATATATATCCATATCTTTATGTGTAAACATGACTGTTGTATATAACATCCCTGATGTATCACACCGTATTTATCTGATATGTGTACATTTAGATATAACAACATACGTGATTCAACAGTAATATCATTAACAAGTACTACACAATTGTAGAAGTCATAGCAGTTGTTCAATACTATTCAGTATGTGTACTGACAGATATATTCGAACAACAACATCACTTCCACAGCTGTGAGGGCTTAGTCGTTAACTGCTGTGGCTATAGTGTACAGGGTCCTGGGTTCCACACCTGCAAGGGTTGTTTATTTTGTTGCTGGGCAGAACAAGGGCTGTTGGACACAGAGTGGTTAAGGCAGTTTTGAGCAGCTTTAAGTGGGTTTGCGCAGGTTTGCATGATGGTAAGCGCTGCTTACGTATGGTTAAATGTACAAGTGTTTACACAGTGTCGGCTTCGCTTACCAGTGCACAAATGTGCTTAGCTTTTATATTGAAGTAATGGTGAAACCTGCTAAGCATGGCTCAGCCCTGGTAACCAGCACTCACATTCTGGTCTGATAAAATAGCAGGGTAATGACATGTTTAATAAGTGTATTTAATGCCATGTACATAGCATGCATCTATGTGCTGTCATTACAGTAGCAAGGGGTGTGAGTCTATTGTCTGGGACACCTGAGTATATATGGCTTGTACAACACCCTTTTCCATTTGAATGTGTTACATACATGGGTAGTATCCCACATTATATACAGTCACACTGGCATGTAGTGTACCATTACGTTACTACTGTTGACAGTGCTTTCCCTAGTAAGAGTAGATTGCAGATAGTAGTACTGGAACCAAACACCCCTGCATGAAAAGATGGACTCTGAGTCCTCACTGTCATGTTCCTGGTGGGTGAGCTGTGTCTCATTAAATATTTCCTACTGGATAATGATCTGACATGTGGAAAATAACTGTAGACTACTGTGTGTATAGCACATGTCATTAAGGGCTGCCGTCATGTAATAATGGCATACCTACCGGTGTCAGACATCTATCTGTCAACACATTCATCCTAATGCATAGCTAGTTGGTTAGCTGATGTCTGTCTGTTCTCTGTACAGATGTGCAGATGTCAGGTATCCATCTTGGCTACTTACAGGCAATCTATGCTTGACTGACACTGTCATGTCTGCCCAGCTGTGTTATGAATGTCACAGCTAGGAATCCAAACCCTGTACACATCGCATGCCATGGATACCTCAACTACACTACCACAGTCAACACAACATGCTTGGGTACAGGTCTCCAAGAGAGTCACTGACCATGTTATGCAATACATGTTGTATACATGTCAACTGGAGCACCTCACTGGCTCTCTGCAAGAGGCAACCATATGATTGGCTGATGCATGTAATTCTCACCCTGAGGATCACCCTTGTGGTATCTGTTGATAGATGGCCCGCTGGCACATGGCAGGTGGCATGATACCACTGTACACACATCCCCTACACTTCCCATCTCTCCATGGACAATAGCTTGATACACACCTATGAACACCTGCACCGATGGACCCCAGTACTGACAAATTTGTACATGTGCATTACTGAGAATATCAGTGACTGTGTGTTTGGAGACCTGTAGTTGAGAATACCCTGAGGCCCTTCACACCCACCACACTCCCATTGCCACAGTTAAATGTGACTGCTGCTGTACTGGACATTACATGTACCTTGTTACACTCTTCTCCCTAAGGGCTACCTGGGCCTTGCAGTACCAGCACAACACTGTTGTACAAATGGGTTGATAGGCATGGGATACCCACTGAGTTCTGGCAAGTGTGTGTATGTGTGCATGCGTGTATATTTGTAGGGTACAGCATTCTGAGGCCACATTCTCCTAATACAATACACCTTGCCACACAGTATTAGGGATCGTGATGTTGCTGACCATAGGAGAGGCATGACAGTGCATCACCCTACTATGCCTGCGGCATGTTTATTAGATGCATATCCTTGTAGTAGCACTCTTGGGATAGACAAGGGGTTGTATTGCAGTCCTGTTCAATGTGTGATGGTGGGTATGTCAGAGTGTTAGCATGGGTTACAGTGTGTACAATATCCACTGTGGGGTATGGGTGCTGGGTATGCTGTCTTTACACCATGGTACCCCCGGTACATGTCCCATGTTCCACTGTATGGGGACCACTGTCACCATCAACCATACAGATAACTGATAACACTATCCAGCCCAGTTATGCATGTTATGTGTGCAACTTATCTGTAACACAATGGACACACTGACAAGGTAGTTAGCACTGATAAGCCCAGGTCTCTCAGATGTGTGTCTGACTGTTATGTGTTTGTCAATGTGCATATTATGTCACACTATGTATTGTCCATAAACAACTAGTACATCCCCTATTACCACACTGTACAGGCCTGTGTATATTCTTCACGTAACATGTAACCTGGAACACACCTCATCCTAAAAGCTGTGTGGTGTGTGCAATTATGGCCACACACGTCAGTAGCACTGCATACCTAGGTAGGGGTCTAGTCCCAGTGTTTCCAAGTAAGTGTGTTTGTGTATGTGAAGGAATCTACTTCCATTTGCAGAAT